>NC_080042.1:24680280-24926264 GCF_012489685.1 Lotus japonicus | reverse complement strand
AAATAAAAGAGTTATTTGATTAAGATAAATTTGGGAAGGAAAAAGGTTCAGGAAAAGTCCAAGAATTTATCGAAAAACCGAAAGAGTTATAGCACGACTAACATACGCTTAATCCTAGGTCAAAGGTATTAGTGAATAGTTAATTTACGCTTTAGGACACGATGGAAACTAATTCCAAAAATCCTCAGAGAAATGTTAGAACTTCTCTTTTCCGTCCTTAAACAATCATTTCGATGCGAAATCCTGGAAAGTACGAACGTCAAATTCCAATTCTCGGAAGTTTGCCGAAACGGAATCCCTGATAGTTCGAGAAAACCTAAGATCGACAGACGATGAAGACTTTTTCTATTCGGAGCTGCAAAAGAAGATTCCACCCGCGTTCTCCTATTTCTCTCATCATTCCTAATCTTTCTTCAGAAGGAAGTTTTCTCATCCGACGATCACTGCAAAAAGTAGTTTTTCGGGATAATCCGACTTACACCGACTTATGCCGATTTTGGATCTTTTGGTTTAATTCCAAGAATCCTGTTTTGAGTTCTGGAATTCTGTCGCCAGAACCTATCTTAGAATGCGCAGAGGAACGCGCAGGAAAAATCGGAATCGCAAAAAAAAATCTTTTTTCCGCTTTTTCCAAAATATAAGCTTGAAAATTAGATTTTTTGCAAAAAAAACCCATTTCCCCTCCCCAAACCCGCGAGCACCTAGAGAGAGAGAGATCCGGATCTTCGTCGTTTCTTGCCCGTTTGCTTCACCGATCGTCACTAATCGAAGACCTCGAGGTAGGTAAACTATACTCTCCTTCGAATCGTCGTTTCTGTCCACTTCTCCCTACGACTTTCTGAGTTCAAAATTTTGAGGTTTTTGAAAAACTGTTCAAATACGCTGATTTCAGTGTCTAAACTTCTTCCCTGCATGCTCCTGAGCGTGTTCTGCGGATTAGATTTTGTCGAATGTCGACGAAATGCCGCCGGGATCAATTTCTACCTTAAATACCCATTTTTCGGCAAAGTCGCAACCTTTACGCTCTAATCTATCGACTTGGCTTAGTGCTAGTAGGATTTGTCGTCATAAACGTCGTTGTGGACGTCCCCATCCAATTTGTTTTTCAAAAATCCAATTTTGAAATTTTGAGCTAAAAATAATGACCAAACTACCCCTATATCAGTTTTCGATCCGAAAATTTTTCCGAGCCTAGAACCGTCTTAGTTACGGCTTATGTTAACCTAGGAACCAAGTTTGATCGAAGAAAAATCGACCCTCCCAATTAAAGGAAGTGGCCGAGAGCTATATCAAGGGGGGGAGAATCCGATTTTTCGAAAACATGTCTTAACGCGTTTTTAGAATTGTCGTACCACGGAGGTAGTAGTGTACCGTGTAACCCTAGGACTCTTTGATTGGCTGAGTTTCTGACTCTTGGTGTTGATTTCTGTGATTTTTGCTTAAGTTCGTTTGAGGAGATTCCCAGAGATCAAGGAGAAGAGCTTGAAGAACATTTTGAGGAAGAAGCTGGAAGACCCACCGGTGAGGGCTACTCTCTGAATTACTAGATAATGCTTTAGGTGTCGACAAGTTCGACTTGAATTTATGTGTTATGCACTTAATTGCTAAATGTCTGAATTGTTCTCTGAGGCTTCGGCCGACCTTGTTGAGTAATTGATGCCATGATATTGTGTGCTAAATGATTCACATGCTATGTACATGGTTAACTTAGGATGTGTTGGAATATGCTGTTTATGCTTTTGACTGAGCTGTTTTATTTATGCTATTCCACTTGTACCTGAGATTCTGAAGAGTGAGGTTTACGGGCAGGTCATGCCAAATTTTTATGAGATTTTGAGAGAGTTTTAAAAGGACGAACGGAGTTCGGACCTTGTCATGCTCCAATGGATCGAGACCTTCTCAGGGAATTACTTGGGATTATGGGAACTTTGAAACTCATAGGGAATACGATAAGACTAAAAAGGAGCTATTTTTACAAAGAAAATTCATAAGATATTAAACAACCTCTAAACCTTTAAATAAAGATAACAATCTCGGATGCAAAGCTTTGGATTGAAAGTTTAGTTTTGGAGAACGAGAAGTGTCGTCGGATCCAAGTGTTGAGAAGATTGCGAGTTCTGGGTATGTTGATACTCATTCGCTCTGGGAGCAGTTTGTTTAGCCATCCAAGGGATGAGCCGAGAAGCTTCACGGAGGTGTGAGACCTTGTGAATGCGTGATACTCCACTGAGGCGTGAGACCTTGTGGAAAGCATGGATCTTCACTGAGGCGTGAGACCTCGTGAACAGCATGAAACTTCATTGAAGCGTGAGACTTCGTGCAAGTGTGTAAATTCACTGAGGCGTGAGACCTTGTGAAAGCATAAAACTTCACTGAAGCGTGAGACTTTGTGAAAGTGTGAGACTCCACAGAAGCGTGAGACTTCGTGAGAGCATTGATGACTCGAAGAGTTGTCGTGAGTGGTTGCACTCTTTTGTTTATGATTAATTGTATTTTGTCGCAGAATCGACATTTACCTTAGGGTATTTTTTTAGAGACTTTAAGTTATCTAGAACACGTGGCGACGTGTCGGGTGAGGTCGGAGACGTTGTTTGGCTAATCACTTGCATTCATGCACTCATTTTGAGGTTAATACACGGCGTGATACCGGACCTCGGTGGATTCCAAAATGGTCATAAGACCCGGATTTCCATATTTAGGACACTACGGTGGTCCTCAGTAGCAGACGGAATGGCAGACCTACGGGTTCACTGCTGATCTGACTACTTTTGTGTGGTGTAAGAGACGCCCGAGCGGAATGGTCCCACTTTGGCCGGTGTTAGGGCTGACTCGATGGTGTCCATCCTTCTTCCGGAATGCATTTTGTTACCCAGCATTGCATTTCATGCAACATACATGCTGACTTAGTTGCTGAGTGTGATTGGTAACTGTTTATCCTATTTTTGAGGCATGCTACTTGTTTTTATGGTTCTTTATATTCATTGTGATACATGCAACCCTAGGAAGCTATCCCAAAACTTATAAGTCTGAGAGGCGAGTATTTATTATCCTATAATTATATCTGGTTTTATTAATTATATAATTCTTTGGAGTTGACCCTCGCGTCTGCTGTGTGTGTTTGGGCGGACTACGCCATTTGTCAGATGAGTATGGGGATTGGTTTACCATGGTCAGCCCCTCGGGGGGGACCAGGTACGAGATGCTTGATCAAGACGACCCAGGTGCATGGGTGGTCGATCCCGAGGGCCACCGTGCGACCTACACCGGTCGGGTCATGGAGGACCGTGTCGACCGATTCGGACGCTTGACGGAGGGGGTGATGAGGAGGCACATAGTGAGCTTCAACCTGCCTCCAGGTGTACACTGTGGACCCGGCTTGGGAGGACCTCCACCGCCACCATCCCCTTCGGATGATGAGGACCCCTCTGAGGAGGTGCCAGTAGGTGGGGCTTCGACGGAGTCTAGTCCGTCTACTGCTGCTGCTGTCGTCGCGGATCTCGTTCCGGGCCCCGAGCCCGAGAGGCCAGTGCAGGAGCGCATTAGGGTGGACAGAGAGGGCAGTGTTGAGTATGTCGACTTAGTCGTCCTGGATGCAGATTCGGATGACGACCGCGCTAGCATGTAGGATCGAGTGCTAGTGTGGGCTCCTCGGGTAGGGATTAGTGTAGGAGTAGTGTCGATGCTCTGACCGTCATGCTTCAGTTTTGGGGACAGGGTAGTTTCCTACCGGTAGCTTTTTGTGTGGTTTCCTATGGAGATCACAGAGAGTTGGTTGGATTTAGGGGGTCTTTTCTTAGGCCGCTGGGCCAACTTGTTCTCAGATTTTGAGGCTTAGTGTTGCGGACACGGTATTTTTTACCTTGGACTGTACATATTGCCTTCGGGCGTTACTCTCTTTCTGTCACCCGTCACTGGAGGTTACTCGTGACGTGGTTGTATTTAGCGAGGCATGTATATATAGTTGTATAGTAGTTTCTTTTATCTTTTGTTGGGAAGTTTATTGTTTTCTGTCTTTAGTTATATTGTCGAAAAAAAATAATTCACGTTTTTCCGCTTAAGTACTTCTTTTGGTTACTAAAGTGACGCCACCGAAATTGGGGTGTTACATTGTGGTATCAGAGCTTAGTCGAGTCTTTTGGGAGTCTTGGGGAATAGGTCTTCTGTGCTAGGTTGTGTGACTCTGCAAAGAGTAAAAATTGATTGTCTGCCAAGCGATTTTTCGCTTAGAATTGTTTGAAGTTATTGCTTAATCATATTGTATAGTTATATTAGATGCTATCTTATGATGAGCACTAACTGTTTATTAATTTAGCAGAACATGGTGAACGCTAACCAACTAGCTGAGATGATGGCCACTATGGCCCAAGCTGTGACTGCACAGGCAAACGATAATGCTATGAGGCGTGCTGAGGAGGAGGCACGTGATCAGCACCAACGCCAGAGGGAAGTGACAATGGACCAGAACAGAGGCCTGAATGATTTCAGGAGACAGGATCCACCTAAGTTCTCGGGGGGTACTGACCCGGACAAAGCGGATCTCTGGATCCAGGAGATTGAAAAGATCTTCGGTGTATTACAGACTGCTGAGGGGGCCAAGGTGGGAATGGCAACCTTTCTACTGTTGGATGATGCTGAGTACTGGTGGAGAGGCGCCAGAGGAATTATGGAAGCAAACAACTTGGAAGTGAATTGGGTTTCGTTTCGTGCTGCTTTTCTGGAGAAGTATTTTCCAGATAGTGCTCGGGACGAGCGTGAGTCGCAATTCCTGACACTTCGTCAGGGTAGCATGTCCATCCCGGAATATGCTGCCAAGCTGGAATCGTTGGCCAAGCACTTTCGATTCTTCCGCAATGGGGTCGATGAACCCTACATGTGCAAGCGCTTTGTGAATGGGCTGAGGCCCGATATTGAAGACTCGGTGAAACCGTTGGGAATCACTCGTTTTCAGACTTTGGTTGAGAAAGCCACTGAGGTGGAGATAATGAAGAACAGGAGACTGAACCGTGTTGGAACAGGAGGGCCGATGAGGTCGGGCTCTCAAAATTTTCAAGGCAGAGGGAGATTTCAGAGCAGGAGGCCGTATCAACGTCCTGCAGGTAGAGGAATTGCTTCAGGATCTTATAGGCCCATGGTGGGTACTGCTGGAGGTTCTGGAGGTCAGACTGTGAACAGGGAGATGACCTGTTACAGATGTGGGCAGCCTGGGCACTATGCCAATGCTTGTACTGACATGAGGCCCAAATGCTTTAACTGTAACAAGTTGGGGCATACTGCTGCTCAATGCAGAGCACCCAAGACAGAACCAGCTGTTAACACTGCTCGTGGGAAGCGTCCTGCTGCCAAGGCAAGAGTCTACACCATGGATGGTGAAGAAGCTGAAGGGGTTGATGGTCTGATCAGGGGAGACTGCGAGATTGACGGTAATCTCCTAACTGTACTTTTCGATTCCGGAGCAACGCACTCTTTTATCTCTAGGGAATGTGCTGCTAGATTAAAACTTCCCGTTACTACTTTGAGTTTCGATCTTATAGTTACCACACCTGCCAAAACTCTGCTTGCCAATACTGCATGCATGTATTGCCCAGTAACCTATAGGGATAAAGTTTACCATGCTAACCTAGTGTGCCTAACTCTCAAGAACCTAGATGTTATCCTAGGGATGGACTGGTTGTCCCACTACCATTGTCTTCTGGACTGCAGCCGAAAGAGAGTGGTATTTCCTGACTCGGATCTTTCCGAGTATCTATCCGCCAATCATATTAGCGTCTCTCTGAATGAAGGATCTCAAGAGTATTCAGTTTTGTTAAGCTTGGAGAGTAAAGGGAATTCGGAAGTGAGTAATATTCCAGTTGTGAGGGACTTCGCGGATGTTTTTCCTGGCGATGTACCTGGTTTGCCGCCTGTACGCGACATTGAGTTTGCTATTGACATCGTACCGGGAACAGGACCGATTTCGATTGCACCATATCGGATGGCACCTGCGAAATTGGTGGAGTTGAAGTCTCAACTTGAGGATCTTCTGTCGAAGGGATTCATCCGACCAAGCGTTTCACCTTGGGGAGCACCCGTCTTATTGGTGAAAAAGAAGGATGGGAAATCTAGACTTTGTGTCGACTATCGACAACTGAACAAAGTGACCGTCAAGAATAGGTATCCGCTACCTAGAATTGATGATTTGATGGATCAACTACGAGGAGCTGCGATATTCTCAAAGATAGACCTGAAGTCGGGTTACCATCAGATCAGAGTAAAGACTGAGGATATCCAGAAGACGGCATTCCGGACTCGTTATGGACACTATGAGTATCTAGTGATGCCATTTGGGGTGACAAACGCACCTGCTATCTTCATGGATTACATGAACAGGACATTCCATCCGTTCTTGGATCGATTCGTCGTGGTGTTTATCGACGACATTCTGATCTACTCAAAGAACGCTGAGGATCATGAAGGGCACTTGCGTCAGGTTTTACAAGTGTTGAGAGAGACAAAGATGTACGCCAACCCTTCTAAGTGTGAATTTTGGCTCGAAGAGGTAAAATTCTTGGGCCATGTGATCTCTAAAGAAGGTATAGCTGTGGATCCAGCAAAGGTAGAGACGGTGTTGTCATGGGAACGGCCAAAGACCGTGACTGAGATCAGGAGTTTTGTCGGTTTGGCGGGATACTATCGTCGCTTCATTGAGAATTTCGCCAAGATCGTTGGACCCTTGACTCAACTTACGAGAAAGGATCAACCTTTTGCATGGACCGAAGCGTGCGAAACTAGCTTTCAGACAATGAAGGAACGTTTGACGACGTCACCTGTACTCGTCTTACCGCAACCAGAGGAACCGTATGAAGTGTATTGTGATGCTTCGCATCAAGGTTTGGGATGTGTGCTGATGCAACATCGGAAGGTGGTGGCTTATGCTTCACGACAACTGAAGACTCATGAGAAGAACTATCCGACTCATGACTTAGAACTTGCTGCCATTGTGTTTTCGTTGAAGATCTGGAGACATCACTTATATGGATGCAATTTCACCATATTTAGTGATCACAAGAGCTTGAAGTACTTGTTCGACCAGAAGGAGTTGAACATGAGACAACGACGTTGGATGGAGTTTCTCAAGGATTACGATTTTACCTTACATTACCATCCTGGAAAAGCTAATGTTGTTGCTGATGCATTGAGCAGGAAGATGCATATCTCGTCAATGATGGTGAAGGAGCTGCAACTGCTGGAACAATTCCGAGATTTGAGTTTGGACGTAAGAGTATCCGAGGGAGAACTGAAGTTTGGAATGGTCAGGATTACCAATGGATTGATGGAAGAAATCCGAGACCAACAGTTACAAGATGAATTTTTACTCGGAAAAAGGAATTTGGTAATTCAGGGTAAGGACCCGGAATTCAAGGTAGGAAGTGACAATATCCTACGGTGTAAGGGTAGAGTTTGCGTACCTAACAACCCTGACTTAAGGAGGTTGATAATGGACGAAGGTCACAAAAGTAAGTTGAGCATTCACCCTGGAATGAAAAAGATGCATCAGGACTTGAAGGTGAATTTTTGGTGGCCAGGAATGAAAAGACAAGTGGCAGAATATGTAGCTGCATGTTTAACCTGTCAAAAGGCGAAGGTGGAACATCAGAAGTCTGCGGGAATGCTACAAAGCTTGGATGTACCTCAATGGAAATGGGATAGCATATCGATGGATTTTGTCGTGGCATTACCAAGAACTCAAAGAGGATATGATTCGATTTGGGTAGTCGTGGATCGATTGACTAAGTCGGCTCATTTCATACCTGTGAGAACTACGTACAACGTGGATAAGCTATCAGAGATTTATATAGCTGAGATTGTGCGACTTCATGGAGTGCCAACAAGTATCGTTTCCGATAGAGACCCGAAGTTTACTTCACATTTGTGGGGAGCTCTTCATGAGGCTTTGGGAACGAGGCTGAGATTAAGTTCTGCTTATCATCCACAGACTGATGGGCAAACTGAGAGAACTATCCAATCATTGGAGGATTTGCTACGAGCTTGCGTGTTAGACAACAAGGGCAGTTGGGATACCCTATTGCCACTGATTGAATTCACATATAACAACAGTTTTCATACGACCATAGGTATGGCACCGTATGAGGCATTGTATGGCGCAAGTGTAGAACACCTTTATGTTGGTATCAAGATGGAGAGAATTTGTTAGTAGGACCGGAACTTCTGCAACAGACAACTGAGAAGATTAAACAGATCAGAGAGAAGATGAAGGCTTCTCAGAGTAGACAGAAGAGCTATGCAGATCAAAGGCGCAGAACCCTGGAATTCGAAGAAGGAGATCATGTGTTTCTGCGAGTTACCCAGACTACAGGAGTTGGTCGAGCAATCAAGTCAAGAAAGCTGACGCCAAAGTTCATTGGACCTTATCAGATTACTCGTCGTGTAGGACCGGTAGCTTATCAGATCGCACTACCGCCTTTTCTATCAAACGTTCACGATGTATTCCATGTGTCACAACTGCGGAAGTATATTGCTGATCCGACGCACGTCATCGAGCTGGATGACATTGAGTTGAAGGATAATTTGTCTTTCGAGACACCGCCAATCAGCATTGGTGACACAAGGATAAAGCAGTTGAGGGGAAAAGAGATCGAGTTAGTGAAGGTTATTTGGAACAAGGACACCGGCGATGCGACGTGGGAGCTGAAGGAAAAGATCAAGGAACAGTATCCAGAACTTTTTACTGACCCTTAAGTTTCGAGGTCGAAACTTTCTTTTTGGAGGGTAGTAATGTAAGGCCCAAGTTTTAACGCTTTGGATAAGTGAATAAAATAAAAGAATTATTTGATTAAGATAAATTTGGGAAGGAAAAAGGTTCAGGAAAAGTCCAAGAATTTATCGAAAAACCGAAAGAGTTATAGCACGACTAACATACGCTTAATCCTAGGTCAAAGGTATTAGTGAATAGTTAATTTACGCTTTAGGACACGATGGAAACTAATTCCAAAAATCCTCAGAGAAATGTTAGAACTTCTCTTTTCCGTCCTTAAACAATCATTTCGATGCGAAATCCTGGAAAGTACGAACGTCAAATTCCAATTCTCGGAAGTTTGCCGAAACGGAATCCCTGATAGTTCGAGAAAACCTAAGATCGACAGACGATGAAGACTTTTTCTATTCGGAGCTGCAAAAGAAGATTCCACCCGCGTTCTCCTATTTCTCTCATCATTCCTAATCTTTCTTCAGAAGGAAGTTTTCTCATCCGACGATCACTGCAAAAAGTAGTTTTTCGGGATAATCCGACTTACACCGACTTATGCCGATTTTGGATCTTTTGGTTTAATTCCAAGAATCCTGTTTTGAGTTCTGGAATTCTGTCGCCAGAACCTATCTTAGAATGCGCAGAGGAACGCGCAGGAAAAATCGGAATCGCAAAAAAATCTTTTTTCCGCTTTTTCCAAAACCTATAAATAGCTTGAAAATTAGATTTTTGCAAAAAAATACCCATTTCCCCTCCCCAAACCCGCGAGCACCTAGAGAGAGAGAGAGATTCGGATCTTCGTCGTTTCTTGCCCGTTTGCTTCACCGATCGTCACTAATCGAAGACCTCGAGGTAGGTAAACTATACTCTCCTTCGAATCGTCGTTTCTGTCCACTTCTCCTACGTCTTTCTGAGTTCAAAATTTTGAGGTTTTTGAAAAACTGTTCAAATACGCTGATTTCAGTGTCTAAACTTCTTCCCTGCATGCTCCTGAGCGTGTTCTGCGGATTAGATTTTGTCGAATGTCGACGAAATGCCGCCGGGATCAATTTCTACCTTAAATACCCATTTTTCGGCAAAGTCGCAACCTTTACGCTCTAATCTATCGACTTGGCTTAGTGCTAGTAGGATTTGTCGTCATAAACGTCGTTGTGGACGTCCCCATCCAATTTGTTTTTCAAAAATCCAATTTTGAAATTTTGAGCTAAAAATAATGACCAAACTACCCCTATATCAGTTTTCGATCCGAAAATTTTTCCGAGCCTAGAACCGTCTTAGTTACGGCTTATGTTAACCTAGGAACCAAGTTTGATCGAAGAAAAATCGACCCTCCCAATTAAAGGAAGTGGCCGAGAGCTATATCAAGGGGGGGGAGAATCCGATTTTTCGAAAACTTGTCTTAACGCGTTAGATTGTCGTACCACGGAGGTAGTAGTGTACCGTGTAACCCTAGGACTCTTTGATTGCTGAGTTTCTGACTCTTGGTGTTGATTTCTGTGATTTTTGCTTAAGGTTCGTTTGAGGAGATTCCCAGAGATCAAGGAGAAGAGCTTGAAGAACATTTTGAGGAAGAAGCTGGAAGACCCACCGGTGAGGGCTACTCTCTGAATTACTAGATAATGCTTTAGGTGTCGACAAGTTCGACTTGATTTATGTGTTATGCACTTAATTGCTAAATGTCTGAATTGTTCTCTGAGGCTTCGGCCGACCTTGTTGAGTAATTGATGCCATGATATTGTGTGCTAAATGATTCACATGCTATGTGCTACATGGTTAACTTAGGATGTGTTGGAATATGCTGTTTATGCTTTTGACTGAGCTGTTTTATTTATGCTATTCCACTTGTACCTGAGATTCTGAAGAGTGAGGTTTACGGGCAGGTCATGCCAAATTTTTATGAGATTTTGAGAGAGTTTTAAAAGGACGAACGAAGTTCGGACCTTGTCATGCTCCAATGGATCGAGACCTTCTCAGGGAATTACTTGGGATTATGGGAACTTTGAAACTCATAGGGAATACGATAAGACTAAAAAGGAGCTATTTTTACAAAGAAAATTCATAAGATATTAAACAACCTCTAAACCTTTAAATAAAGATAACAATCTCGGATGCAAGCTTTGGATTGAAGTTTAGTTTTGGAGAACGAGAAGTGTCGTCGGATCCAAGTGTTGAGAAGATTGCGAGTTCTGGGTATGTTGATACTCATTCGCTCTGGGAGCAGTTTGTTTAGCCATCCAAGGGATGAGCCGAGAAGCTTCACGGAGGTGTGAGACCTTGTGAATGCGTGATACTCCACTGAGGCGTGAGACCTTGTGGAAAGCATGGATCTTCACTGAGGCGTGAGACCTCGTGAACAGCATGAAACTTCATTGAAGCGTGAGACTTCGTGCAAGTGTGTAAATTCACTGAGGCGTGAGACCTTGTGAAAGCATAAAACTTCACTGAAGCGTGAGACTTTGTGAAAGTGTGAGACTCCACAGAAGCGTGAGACTTCGTGAGAGCATTGATGACTCGAAGAGTTGTCGTGAGTGGTTGCACTCTTTTGTTTATGATTAATTGTATTTTGTCGCAGAATCGACATTTACCTTAGGGTATTTTTTTAGAGACTTTAAGTTATCTAGAACACGTGGCGACGTGTCGGGTGAGGTCGGAGACGTTGTTTGGCTAATCACTTGCATTCATGCACTCATTTTGAGGTTAATACACGGCGTGATACCGGACCTCGGTGGATTCCAAAATGGTCATAAGACCCGGATTTCCATATTTAGGACACTACGGTGGTCCTCAGTAGCAGACGGAATGGCAGACCTACGGGTTCACTGCTGATCTGACTACTTTTGTGTGGTGTAAGAGACGCCCGAGCGGAATGGTCCCACTTTGGCCGGTGTTAGGGCTGACTCGATGGTGTCCATCCTTCTTCCGGAATGCATTTTGTTACCCAGCATTGCATTTCATGCAACATACATGCTGACTTAGTTGCTGAGTGTGATTGGTAACTGTTTATCCTATTTTTGAGGCATGCTACTTGTTTTTATGGTTCTTTATATTCATTGTGATACATGCAACCCTAGGAAGCTATCCCAAAACTTATAAGCCTGAGAGGCGAGTATTTATTATCCTATAATTATATCTGGTTTTATTAATTATATAATTCTTTGGAGTTGACCCTCGCGTCTGCTGTGTGTGTTTGGGCGGACTACGCCATTTGTCAGATGAGTATGGGGGATTGGTTTACCATGGTCAGCCCCTCGGGGGGGACCAGGTACGAGATGCTTGATCAAGACGACCCAGGTGCATGGGTGGTCGATCCCGAGGGCCACCGTGCGACCTACACCGGTCGGGTCATGGAGGACCGTGTCGACCGATTCGGACGCTTGACGGAGGGGGTGATGAGGAGGCACATAGTGAGCTTCAACCTGCCTCCAGGTGTACACTGTGGACCCGGCTTGGGAGGACCTCCACCGCCACCATCCCCTTCGGATGATGAGGACCCCTCTGAGGAGGTGCCAGTAGGTGGGGCTTCGACGGAGTCTAGTCCGTCTACTGCTGCTGCTGTCGTCGCGGATCTCGTTCCGGGCCCCGAGCCCGAGAGGCCAGTGCAGGAGCGCATTAGGGTGGACAGAGAGGGCAGTGTTGAGTATGTCGACTTAGTCGTCCTGGATGCAGATTCGGATGACGACCGCGCTAGCATGTAGGATCGAGTGCTAGTGTGGGCTCCTCGGGTAGGGATTAGTGTAGGAGTAGTGTCGATGCTCTGACCGTCATGCTTCAGTTTTGGGGACAGGGTAGTTTCCTACCGGTAGCTTTTTGTGTGGTTTCCTATGGAGATCACAGAGAGTTGGTTGGATTTAGGGGGTCTTTTCTTAGGCCGCTGGGCCAACTTGTTCTCAGATTTTGAGGTTTAGTGTTGCGGACACAGTATTTTTACCTTGGACTGTACATATTGCCTTCGGGCGTTACTCTCTTTCTGTCACCCGTCACTGGAGGTTACTCGTGACGTGGTTGTATTTAGCAAGGCATGTATATATAGTTGTATAGTAGTTTCTTTTATCTTTTGTTGGGAAGTTTATTGTTTTCTGTCTTTAGTTATATTGTCGAAAAAAAATAATTCACGTTTTTCCGCTTAAGTACTTCTTTTGGTTACTAAAGTGACACCACCGAAATCGGGGTGTTACAAGTCTTAACTCTGAACATCATTTGTTTCTTTGGGGACAGGGTAGTTTCCCACCTATAGCTTTTTGTGTGGTTTCTTTACGGGAATCACAGAGAGTTGGTTGGACTTAGGAGGTCTTGTTTCAGGCCGATTGGGCTAACTTATTCTCGTTTTTGAGGTTTGTGTTGCGGATACTTCACCTCTACTTTGGTCTGTACTTATTGCCTACGGGCGCTACTTTTCTCACTTCCCGTCACTGGAGGTTTACTCGTGATGTGGTTAGCTACTTACAGCGGGGGCTGTGATTTATATTGTATATTAGTTCTGTTGTCTTTCGTTTTAGAGTTTTATTTATTTCAGTCTTGTCTATATTATTATCGAAAAAAAAATATTCACGTTTTTCCGCATTAAGTTTATTTTTGTTACTAAAGTGACGCCACCGAAATCGGGGTGTTACAGGACTTAACTAGTCATTTTATCATCCGATCCTCCAACATTCTGAGATTTAATTGCTATCGTAACCGCTAAATCTCTTATTCATACCTGATCTTTAACTCACAAGGTCAATCTTACTCCTAGGATTCTCATTCAACTTAGTAAAAATTCACTTACTAACCCTAGCATGCGTCATCACAATCCATAACAAAGTTCCATTCACTCTTAGACTCTAAGAAACTCGTCCAAATATGATACCTCCAGTATTCATCTTGATACTAACACTCTCCTTTTTGTAACTTGATCACCATTTCGTCAATTAACTTCTTAATCTCTCAATCAAATTCTGACAAACTTCGAGTCCTACGCACTTTAGACAAGAATTCATAGACTTAAAACCTAAACCTTCGCCAAGTTTGGACCTCTAATATCATTTAATTCTTCCATACCTCTTAAATGAATATCCATATTTCTTAAAACTACATCTCCTTCGCAAGAAAAATAATACTTAATGCGAACTTTTTCTCCCTAACTCGACTAATCTTCGATCCAATCAAGTTAATCTTACCAATCCTTCTATCAAAGTCCATAGCCAGCTGTGATTCCGAATATCACCCCTTCAATATTAAGTTGATCAGGCCTAATACATCGAAGGTGGAAATTTAGAAAAACCCACTGGAACAGTCAATGAGTTCCTATCCTCCAGTAGTCACAAATATCCTGATATTAAATCCTTTAATGATCCTGCCACGGAACTACACCCCCTCAACATACCATGTATTTTACCCATAAGGATTCTATACAAGATTCACTCTTTAGTTCTAGCTCCCACCTAAACGCATCGATATAAAACAACTCACTAAGCTCAGCGTGTTATTCCAAACCTCGTGTAACTTCTATAGTTAAAACACGAGCAGTAGTCAAATAAAGTCTTAATAGGTGTAATAACTATAAGGTCAAAGCTTAGCGGTAAAAGTAAGTTAGGCGTGTTGCACATTCTACGAGAGTAATGAAGAGCATGTTGTACTAGAATGAGAAAGAATAGTTATAAGGTTACCATCGTTCTTGCGCTCTCCTCTGGTTAACCCCTCAGCTCCTTCACCGTCCATGATATAAACCCTTCCTCTAGCAGCAGGGCGCTTTCCCCTTACGGTGTTAACAAATGACTCAACCTTGGGAGTCTTGCAGTTGTTGGCCAGATGTCCTGGTAGATCACACTTGAAACACCTCGGCTTCCCCTTCGGGCATTTCGTGGAGTAGTGCCCAATCTCCCCGCATTTGAAACATGTTATCTCACGGCTCCCAGCTTGGCTTCCTGCTCCTCCCGCAGCAGCAATCGTAGGCCTGTACGGTCCTGGGGTAAATCCTTCCCCCGTAGGACGCTGATAAGGCTTCTTCATCTGTAACTTTCCTTTTCCTTGATAGCTCCGGGAACTCGACCTCATTGGTCCCCCAGTTCCAGCCCGGTCCATCCTCCTATTCTTCATCAGCTCCACCTCGGTGGCCTTCTCAACCAAAGCTTGAAACCTCATAATCCCCAACGGTCTCACTGAGTCCTCAATGTCAGCTCTCAGTCCCCTCACAAAGTGCTTGCACATATAGGGTTCATCAACCTGATCACGGAAAAATCGGAAGTGTTTGGCCAAAGATTCCAACTTAGCAGCATATTCCGGAATAGTCATGCTCCCTTGACGAAGAGTCAGAAACTGCGACTCACGCTCGTCACGAGCACTATCAGGAAAATACTTCTCCAGAAAAGTGGCACGAAAAGAATTCCAGTTCACCTCAACATGGTTTGCCTCCATCATCCCTCTGGTGCCCCTCCACCAGTACTCAGCATCGCCCAGCAGTAGATAAGTTGCCAGGCCCACCTTGGCCCCTTCACTAGTCTGTAGTACTTCGAAAATCTTCTCTATCTCTTGGATCCAGAGATCCGCCTCGTCCGGGTCAGTCCCACCTGTGAACTTGGGTGGATCCTGCCTTCTAAAATCATTCAATCCCCTGTTCTGGTCCAGGGCTGCTTCTCTCTGAAGCCGGTGTAGCTCGCGTGCATCCTCAGTAGCGCGCCTATGTGCATTGTCATTCGTCTGTACAGTCATTGCTTGGACCAAAGTGGCCACCATCTCAGCAAGTTGGTTAGAGTTCACCATGTTCTGTATTCGTTTAGCAAACAGTCAGTACCAATCATAAGATAGTATTATGCATAGCTATACAATATGATTAGGTAGCAACTTCAATCAATTAAAGCGAAAATCGCTTGGCAGACAATCAAGGTTTTACTCTTTGCAGAGTCACACAACTTAGCACAGAAGACCTATTCCCCAAAGACTCCCGAAAGACTCGACAAGCTCTGATACCACAATGTAACACCCCGATTTCGGTGGCGTCACTTAGTAACTTGAAAACAAAATAAAGCGGAAAAGCAGGTATTTTTTTTTCGTTTCCTTTTAGAATAAAGAACATTTTAAACTAAAGACTCAATCCCAAAATGCGATAAACATAAACTAATGTACAATACTATTACAGTCCTGTTGTAACTAAAAGCATCGTCACGAGTATCCTCCAGTGACGGCAAGGTTTACAAGTTTTCAGAAAGTATAATTAGTTCGAAATATTATACAAGTGACATAAGGGAATAGTCAGCCCCAGATGGCCTCCTCTAGACCTCTACAACCGACTACTCCATGGGATTCCCAACTACGGAGAACCACACGAAAGTAACGTGTCGGAGACCTACCCTGCCCCAAAATATGAATGACGAATCAGAGCTATTACAGTAACAACCAACTCAAAAGACTCTAACCACCCATATCCCACACTACTATCATCGACCCTCCCTCGATCAGGCATGAAGTCTGGGTCCTCGTCGAAAGCTTCAGTAATAGTCATTTCGCTCCGGGTCTTTCCCGCACAACGAATCATCACGAACCGGCTGACGGACGCCTGGCAGCAGGCCGACCTCCCAAACACAAACATACAAACAAAGCCAAGGCGCTAGGGTCAACTTACAGAATACAATAGATATACAATCAACATGCGATAGAGGGGGTATATATATATATATATATATATATATATGTTGTATATATACATATAAATTATGTATTACCTACCCTAAGGTATACATAGCATGTTATCGAATCTCTTACACAATTCAATCATCAAAACACATAACGATGTTTATCAACATCAAATCATCAGATCTCAACAACTATAGTTAGAGTGCATGATATGTCATGCAACGTCAATCATAATAAGATGCATTGTGTGCCAATGCAGAATATGCTGACACAAACCCGAATAACGTCACTCTGCTTGGCGACGGGACAAATCAACAACGTCACTCTGCTTGGCGACGGAACAAATCAACGACGTCACTCTGCTTGGCGACGGGACAAACCAACGGTATTACCACTTATAGGCTGGGCACCTCGAGACGGTCGTAACACTGGCCTCGTGTTTAACCATTTCTGCTCGGGTGTCGCTTATCACCTTTGGCTATAGTCAAGACGGTACAAACTCTACATGGTTTGACCATTTCTGCTTGCTATGCCGAACATCAACAGGCACGATACAACTCTACATGGATGATCGTTACCTCCTGTTGTGCCAGGTATAGTCAGGACCGATTCAACTCTACACGGCTGATCGTTGCTTCCTGCTATACCGAAGTACTCCACTTGGCACTTCATCGCGTATATGCATGTGTGCAATATGATTATCAAAACCACAACTCGTCCTCACAGGTAAAAATTGGTTCATTGACCAAAGGCATCTACAACGAGAAACCTAGGCTATAGTCAAGTCGGTTATGACCCCACGGGTTTAACCATCCTGCTTGCTACGCCAGACATCAACAGGCACGATACAACTCTACACGGCTGACCGTCACTTCCTGTTGTGCCAAGAGTACTCTACTCGGTACCTTACTAACGCCAGACCCTTGGCTAAAGCCCATCTTCAATATCTTTTCCATAAAATGAGTTCCCTTAAAAACAATATTTCTTTTATTAGGTAAAGTGTTCCATCGTAAGTTAGTGCATTATGTCGTTAATTCCAAAGTTCAGTTTTCATTTCCAACACCTTTCAAAATAAAGTTCCCAAAGCTAGGATCACCGACCCATTCCCGTTTTCCAAACTCACTTTCATTCCTAAGTCTTTTCCGTTGAATCATCGTCATTAATTAAAAGCATTATATTCTTAATAAATATATTATGGATTTATTTATATAAAACAGATTATGATTATTTTCGGTCCAAAACTCTATAAGTTCAAAGTTCCCATCAAACCCAAACAACTTCCCGAGAAAAACACCAGATCCCCTAGAACAATGAAGGTTCGAACCTTGGTTCGACCTAACAAACATTCCCAAAACAAACCCGTCATTGTCATGACGACGGTAAGTGTATTCTACACTCCAAAAGTGGCATCAAAATGCACGAATATAGTCAGCACAATTTAATCATAAACGCAAATACATCAAGCTCTATCGAGCGATGAATCAATAAGGCAGTGCTGTAAAGATAACCTTGTCATATCCACTAGAAAGCGATAAGACAGAAACCAGTAAACGGCCGAAGCCTCTCAGAAAACGGAGACACACATCTCATATAAGTTCACTCGGCCGAAGCCTCCAGAAAACATTTTCCAATTCAAGGCGATAAACAATATCCAAGCAATATTCAATATCAAGCAATATTCAAGTCGAAGTTATCGACGCCTACAATACAAATAGCTAGTAAGTAAGTTGCCCTAACCTCGAGTTGTTCCAGTCTCGCGGTGTAGGTCTCCCTCACAAGCTTGTTCAGCCAATCCCAAAGTTTCCACAATTGAACCTTTGAGCAAACAAAGCAATAATGAATCAAAACAAGTCGATACAGTCGAAACAATCCTAACTAATGTTCGACAAAGCTCAAGAAGCTTCAGAGTACAACATTTAGGCACGAATGGAAGGGCTTCCCCCGAATGGATGAGTTTTGACTCGATTCAAGTTTTGTACAAAAACACTTTATTCGCTAAAACGTGCATAACTCGAGCTACAGAACTCGGAATGACACGAAACCGGCGCCAAAATTTCGACAATTGAAAGGGCTACGCAATGGATCAGGTTATAGAGACCCAAAAATTATTTTTGGACACGGTACCCAAGCAAATAGGTTTCGGTCACTATGGAAAATAGGGTTTTTGAACTTTTTCTTCGATCTAAATCAATTCCTAGGTATTCTTAGGCGATATCTAGGCCAGGGAAACTCTCAGAAAAATTATCGGTTCGAAAACTGTCGCAGGGGTATTTTGGTCAATATTTTTAGCTCGGAAACTCAAAATCAGAATTTCGAAAAACAAATTAGATGGGGTCGATCCTAACGACATTTATAACAACTAATCCTACTAAAGCTAAGCTCAGTCGAGAGTTTTTGATCCAAAAAGCGGAACCTCAGCATAAAAATGGGTTTTTGAGCAGAATTGAAACTCGGCGGCAATTCGGCGAGATTCAGCAGAAAACAACCGGATATTCATGCTCTAGAGCACGTAGGCAATAAGTTTAGACACTGAAATCAAGTTATTTGGACAGTTTTACAAAAAGCTCAAAACTTTGAGCACAGAAAGACATAGAGAAAAGCGACAGAATTGACGATCAGAAGTAAGGAATTGCATCAGTACCTCGAGGTTTACGCATAGCAACGAACGGAACGACGATCGGTCAAGAATTGGCAAAATCACTTTTCTCCTCCTCCTCCTCTTGAAGCTACGGCCGTGTGTGTGTGTGTTGTGATTTTTTTGTTTTTTTTTTCATTTTTCAAACTATATATAGGAAATGGAAAATGCGGAAAAATGAAAATTTCGCGATTCCGATTTTTCCTACTGATTCCAACGTATTTTAGACATGATAATCTTCCCGCTGAATCTTCTAATTCTTCAAAGAAATATCAGTATGATTTTTGGTTTTCGAGGCTTGTTTTTAATGTTTACCGGCTTAAAATGCACTTTATGGTTTTGACCTCGGATGCAGAAACTTCCTTCTGAAGGAAGATTTGGAACGTCGATTAGAGTGGGCGTGCGCGGATGAAATCTTTATTTGAAGCTCCGAATGGAAAAAGTCTTCATCGTCCGTTGATTTTAGGGTTTCTGAACTATCAGGGTTTCGGTTTCGGCGAACTTCCGAGTATTGGAATTTGTCGTTCGTACATTCCAAGGTTTCGTATCGAAACGCTCGTTTATAGACGAATAAGAGAAGTTCTAACATTTCTCTGAAGATTTTTGGAATTAGTTTCCATCGTGCCTTAAAGAGTAAATTAGCTATTTACTAGCGTTCTTGACCTATGTTTAAGCGAATACTAATCGTGCTATAACTTTTATCGACTTTGTTACAATCCTTATCTTTTCCTGAACTTTCTCCTTCACAAATTTATTCCATTCAATAAACACTTGTTCAGGTTTTCCTTCACGTTACATCAAAATAATCGTGAAAAGGAAGTTTATTCGGTTTATTCCAAACTTAAAAACTTGGGTCTCACAAAAAAGAAGAGATGAAGTAGAAAATTTTCTAACCTGACAAAAGATCTTCTTGTGTAGGGGATGATGCTTTTGGAGAATTCAAATGAGAGAAATTTCTTCCATAGGAATACAGATTCTGGAGATCAAGATGGGAAAGATGAAAGGAATCTGAAAGTGGAATGGAAAGGTGTTTCATATATGGGAGAAAAAGAAAGAAACTCTCGCTATATTTGTAACCACATTCAAGAGTTACAAAAGCAACAAAGAAAACAATCAAGAATGTGAAAAGGTTTCAAAAAGGGTTTTGTAAGAAAATGATGCACGGTTAGGATTAGAAGCAATTAACGGTCAAGATTGATTTTATAATTAAGTATTTACAAATTTACATATATGCCCATGAAAAAATATTCACTCATGTGCATTGATTTTTTCATTTACTATCTTACCCTCAAAGTTGCTAAAACTTTTCTTTTATATATAATAGATACTAGATATAATACCCGTGCGTTGCACGGATTTACTTCCAATATTTTTAACAATAAATATAAGGCGTTGTACTATTTACAACTTTTTTAACATTATATATAAAATTATTATAGTTTAAATTAATATATAAATAAAAAATATTTTTTTTATAATATAAATAATAATAGTTGTGTTTAGAAATTTCTATAAATTCAAAAAAAGACATTTCGGTAAATAGCATTAGAGTTCTCTTTGTATAAATAATTAATATTACGCAAATTTAATAATTAATATTTATTAATTAACATTGAATAATTTTAAAATTTTAATTATTTTTAATTTAATAATATAAAAATAATTTTATCAATTTGTAAAAAAATAAATTAAGCAATAAATTTTTAATCTCATCAAATAACTTGTATGAACATATTTTTATAAATTTAACCGAGAAAGTCATATTTTGGGAGGGACAATCAAAGTTTCCCAAACTTATTTACACCTGTCATAACAGAGAATAATAAAGTAATTTTAAGATTTACAACTATAATAAGATATAACTTAAATAGATTAACTTAAATTTGTTCAACTTTGGTAAAAAAAAATTTCTCTATTAAGTTTCCTCAAAATTATTTTTACTAATATATAATAAGATCAAAAAATTATGTTGAGATCCTTTCAAAAAAAAAGACACGCATACATTATAGTTAATAGTTAATAGTAAATGCCTCATAGTGCCATTTTAAAATTCAAACTATTTTATCTAAATTATTTATTGATAATATTATTTTATTCTAAATCAAGTTTAATTCTTGATATTCTTCGCTAATCAAAATTTAACTCAATTTCTAAGTTTATAAATATTATTAATTAATGTAGGTAGTTGAATAAATTTTGAGAATATAATTTTTTTCGGTTTTTAATTTTATGAGGCCTAACTGCACATTTGGTCCCACACTTTTACATTTCCCACAATTTATATCCCTAACAAAATTTAATTGCATTTTAGTACCCAACGTTGTTCTATGTTATCTACTTTGGTCTTCCGTCCAATTCCATCTAAAAACTTAACGGTTTATGGGAAAAAAAATTAATAAAAAATTAGAAAACCCAGAATAATATTATCTTCATCTCTTTTTTCTACATCTTCACCATCTTCTTCATCACTCTTCTTCAAAACCTAGAAAATTAAAACCAAATTATCAAAAAGTAATTAAAATCTTTGATATTGCTTCATGTATTTTAATATAAATGTAGGATGCTTTTACTCTTTAATGTTTTTAATGAATTTTTTTAAATAATTATATAGTTAATTTATGACTAATTTATTTTTTAATTTTATTTTAAGTAAGCAAATATTTTTTAAATCATTACATTAACTCATTTTAAACTTCCTACCACAAACAAATATTTTTTGACTCATTTTTTTGTGTGCTTACATGTTCCTCCTTCAGAGGTATCCTCCTTTATAGGCAATCCTGCTCGAGCCGAGAATTTTCACATCATGGAGGAGTTAACTCTCCCAGCGAGGTTTTTTTCATCCATTAAACTCGCACCTAAGACATTGCTTAAGGGAAATCAAACATCCACATATTTTTTTTAAATCAATGTTTTATTAAGATATTTATTTATATAAATTATTTTTTATATTTTTTATCATTATATAACTAAAATTGTACACATGTAAATTATGGGTACTTTTATCAATGTAAATTTTTGGTCGATAAACATCAGTGTAATTTTTTTATTAGAATGTATTGTTTCATTCATTCTTGTTTCGCACTTTTTTTAAAGAACTAAAATGTTATGTTTTATTTAACCTTATACAACAAACACGTAAATTAGTTAGTAGTTGATTAACTTATTGCATTGGAAATTTTGTTGATCTGTTTTTACTTTAATGTATATAATTCAAAAGATTTTTTTTTTTTATTTCTTGTTGTATTTGTAACAAACTTTCAAGTAAGTTTTACATTATAGTAGGTACTTGAATAGCTTATGACTTAAACAATTTTATTCATTTTTAATATTTTAATTTAATCTATTTAATATAAAGGTTCAAAGTAACTTTTACAATTTAATAGGTAGTTGAATAGATTATGAATAAAGAAATTTTATTTAGTTTTTTATTTTATTATTAAATGTATTAATACAAAAGAAATGTCTTACTATTTAATAATGCATTTCATTTCAAAATATACATATATATATTTAATAATGCATTTAATGTAAATGAGTGCAAAAACTCAAGTCTCCTTTACATATATATATATATATATATATATATATATATAGATATAGATTATAGATGATAGATTAGATAGGAGTAACAAAATGACGGTTTATTCGTGGCTTTTGTACCCAAATGGTATAGTTTATTTTGGAAATTACAGCTTTAGGGTACTTTTTTTTTATTTACCAAACTAGTATAAATCGCCACTGTCAGTGACGATTCTATTTTTTTTTTAGTTTTTTAAAGAATCGCCAATGCTATTGGCGTTTTTTTTTTCGTTTTTTAAATAAATCGCCAACCATGTTGGCGTTTTCTTTTCTTTTTTTTTTTTAAATTTTGTTTTCCTTAAAATCGCCAACACAGTTGGCGTTTTCTTATATATTTTTTTTTTCTTAAAATCGCCAACACAGTTGGCTTTTTCTACTTTTTTTTTTAATTTTTTTTAAATAGTAATTAGAATGATATTTAATCGATTGATACTCACACACAATTTTGTGTCATTACTCACTTTTGCAACACTTTGATCATAAATATTTGAACTGATATTTAAAAATAAACATATGTATTACATAATTTAGTTCAAGAGAAAATTATTTTTTATTGTGGAGTGGAGCAGCAATGGATTTTTTTCCGCACACGTTGGGATCGTTGCCTTCGAAGGTTCTTCCAACACTTGATTTTCATTTCCTTCCTTTCCTTCACTTATGTAATGACGGTTTATTCGTGGGAGTTGGGTTTGGCACCCCACCTATGGGGCTTGGCACCCCACTTTATCAAATACGGAATTTAAAGTTCCGTATTCTCCATATTGAATACGGAACTTAAAATTTCGTACTGTATTTAAGCATGCGTGTCACATTTTCAACCATTCATTATATACTAAAACAGATACGGAATTTTATTCTCCGTATTGATACGGAAATTTAAATTCCGTATCTGTTTTAGTGGGGTGCAAAGCCTAAGGGGTGGGGCTCCAAACCCAACTCCCTTTATTCGTTGGTCTTAACTTTTTCGATGAAAACCCCTTAAGACAAGTAATTGCTGGATAAGTCCGCAATTTGTACCCAAAATCACTCAATCATTGAACATTTCAGTATTTCACCTTATCCCGTCGTGACTAGCGTATCGTTGTTCTAACTGTAGTCCGCACGCTCAGACACAGTGATAGTTTTCTTTACAGTATCTTGACGAGTGAGGGAGCTTCCTCTGCAACATACAATGATGAAGGCTTTCTCCTCATTTCAACCGCCCCAGCATTTCCCTTGCACAAGATTTTTCTCTTCCATTACCACTAGGTACTCTTTTTTCACTTTTCATTCCCTGCACCAATTTTCATTTCTAGATGTATGTTTATCCTTTCAATATACCAGTTTCCACCCTCAAAGAGAATCAAGGTGGAGGAGATAGTATAGATAGTAGAGCATTTACTGTTTCTATTTACCATTTCAATTTACCAATTTCCATTTTGGGTTCTTTTTTTTCTGTTTTACTGTCTAATCTATTTACTGATTCAAGCTTTTCCATTCTCTCCTGTTTTTATTTCCTTTTTATTGTTCTCATACTATAGATAGTAGAAGCTTGAATTTTTTCTTTTTTACAGCAGGACTCAACTTTCATGTATCAATGTTTGTTTTTTTTTATACACACTCTAGTGGATTCCTTGCATCAATGTCCATTTCATCAAGTATGTTTAAGTTTAACCTTTCAATTTTGCATATTTCAATTTTAAAGACCCTCAAAGAGAATCAATGTAGAGGAGGGAACTTAGGTGATTGGTGTTTTGGGTTTGCGGATACAGAATAGGTAATGCAAATTCAAGTGAATTAACTAATTTGAAAAAAGAGCCCATTCCTGCCGAGGGAACGGAGTAAGGCCTTGACCGTATTATACCTAAAGCTAGCCCTTGAGCAGCAAGGGAGATAGAGCTACTGCGTGTTCCTAGTCAATTTCCCCCATTACACGGTCCCCTTAATACTACGACGTGAAACAGGCATAGAGACCAACCATAGGGCATCGCTAAATTGTGAATCCCTTGCTACATCAGTGTGCTTCTTCCTTTTGCTTTTCTGTCTCACTGTCTATTTACTGATGCAAGCTTTTCCATTCTCTCTTATTTCTTGTTCCTTTTTATTTTTCTGATATTATAGAAAGTAGAAGTTTGAACTTTTCATTTTTACAGCAGGACTCAACTTTCTTTTCATGCAAAGGCTTTCTATTGCCAGGCAAAATCTGGTAAGTATTTTCTCTAAATACAATATGAAAAACTGGATGATGCTGTTGGTATGAGGTTAATGTACTATTCCAATGAGCATAGATCTTTCATTGTGTTTCTTACTCAGGCATAGATGGGTCATTGAATTTGAGAGTGATGCCACCCACCCTGTTAGCAGCAGAAAAGGAAGAAGCCAAGGCTGTGTTGTGCTTGTTTTTCAAGAAACAAGGTTTGAGCAACGCGGTTGCAGCAAGAACCATCAACAAGTCAGATCTTTTTATTGATCATCTTGTCTCAAAGCTTCACTCCAAGCACAAATCTCGATACCTTGCAGGTTTGGTTGCCACAAATTAATTACAGCTATTTCATTACTTTTTTCACATATTGGATCTTCACGATCACAGTCCTGTTGTCATAAACAGGGAGAGAGCTTACAACTCTAGAGATCAGAGATGCTCTTATTCCTTATCTTGAATCCCTTTTGGAAGAGCATGGCGACGTTCTGGGGGATTTAGTGGAAAGCTATCCAAACCCACCCGTGAAAGAAAAATCGACTTTGGCAATTCCTACTACTAGTAACGTGGTAGACTCTAAGAAGCTCAAAGCTGTGTCTCGAGTCGATGAGATAGACCCAGCTGCCGGCAAGCTTCGCCCTCATATTGTGTATCTCATGGAGCTTGGAATGGATATTGAGCAGGTTAGGAGTATTATACGACGATTCCCAGCTTTTGCCTACTATAGCTTGGAAGGTAAAATTAAGCCAGTGGTTGAGTTTTTCCTTGAACTTGGAGTTCCAAAAGAAAACATTGCCACCATCCTCACTAAAAGGCCTCAATTGTGTGGAATCAGTCTATCTGAAAATCTTAAACCAACCATGAAGTTCTTAGAGTCTTTCGGTGTTGACAAGAAACAATGGCCGAAAGTGATATACCGCTTCCCGGCCCTGCTAACTTATAGCAGGCAGAAGGTGAGGGAAAGTGTGGATTTTCTCTATGAATTTGGCCTCTCAGAAGAGAGTATAGGTAAGATCTTAACTCGCTGCCCCAATATTATTAGTTACAGTGTAGAGGACAATCTCCGACCCACAGCTAAGTACTTCCGCTCTTTGGGGGTTGATGTTGGCATTCTCCTATTCAGGTGCCCACAAAATTTTGGTCTGAGCATTGAGGCCAATATAAAGCCTGTAACAGAATTTTTCTTGGAGCAGGGATACACTTTGGAAGAAATTGGGACTATGATTTCAAGATATGGAGCTCTGTATACTTTCAGCTTGACTGAGAATTTGATGCCAAAATGGGAATTCTTTATGACTATGGATTACCCGAAATCTGAGCTGGTTAAATTTCCTCAGTTTTTTGGGTACAGTCTAGAGCAGAGGATTAAACCAAGATATGCTCGAGTGAAAAAATCTGGAGTGAGGTTACTGCTGAACCAGATTCTTTCACTGTCAAGCAGCAATTTTGAGAAGGCCTTGAAAAAGAAAATGGAGAAAATGCAAGCTGGTTAAGATTCCAGTGAAGCAGCAAGGTTTGTTCAATCCGATAATGGAAATTGAAACTTTCAGGCAATGTTTGAGGTTAGAAGATGCTCAACTTCATGATTGTTATCTTGGATTGGACCAATGGCACTACAACTGCCGATTTCTATGAAGTGAAAAGTTGCAGTTGTTCTGGAACATGGTCAATCGTTACCTTCAGGAAATACAGCTCATGCCCTTGAACTTCAGCATTAAGCTGCATTGGATTGATTTCAGAGCATGCTAGCTGCTGAAACCAAAAAAATTAACAGGGTTTAATGCGCGGCTTTGGTCAGCTCTACATGACAATTACTACTTAGTGGGATAAGGCTTTTATTGTATTGTTGATGTGATTGTTTGTATATCCAGTATTTACTTGTATTTCTTGGTAAACTATATTCAGACAACAATTTTTTAGTACAAGCAAAGGGGTAAAGAAAGTCACCTTGCCCCCTTATTTGATAAATTTTATGTACTCTTTTTTCCTTTATACATGTAATTTTAAGGTTTTGACATCTTTATTATAAGACCACTTTTGAATGTTTTTCTTGTTCCTAAATATAAGTCCATTTACAATATCAATGAAGCATTAATTATTTTTTTCCAAAACTATCCTCATATTTAATATGAAAGAGACAATAGGATTTTGAAATAATAACTTGGAGAGAAATTTATAAGTAATTAAATTAGGGTAATCTAGGAAAGTAAAGAAATTCTTTTACAAATTTATTGTTTGTAACTACTTTTATTAATCTAAGAGAATTAGGTAAAATGGTCTTATAATAAGGAACGAAGGGAGTACTAATGTTCTCATTTTTTATGAAAATTAATATCTGATTTCCTAATACAGTACTATCTTAAACGAGACTAGTGTGAATAGATTACAAAGGAAAAAAATGTTAAAGTATCATGTTAAAAAGGGGCAAAAAAAAAATAAACGACTTCAATTTTTTTGTAAAAGGCAACAAGGAAGAAAAATTGTATTAATTATGTGCAAAATTCCCTGCAGATATAGATTTGCAGGAATTTAACCAAATTTAAAACAAAATTTGTAGGAAATTGTGAAAAAATTGGTAAGAAAACTCATAGTTTATAAGCATTGAATAGGGTGATGTGTGATATTTGAGTAAATTGGGAGTTTAGAGTCATATAGGGAAAACCTTAAGGTAGTGGAGTGTAATTACTCTATTATCCATTGAAATTATACTACTTCCGGTCCTATTTTCAAGAACTAAAAAAAACTAATTTACACAATTTAAGAAATCTAATTAAACAAGTTAAATGAATTAAATTTGTTCTCGGATTAATATTGAATTTCCAAAATTGCCCTTAACTTTCTTTTCTTAATTTATATGCATCATTTTATTTTGAACTTATTTATATGCATCATTAATATTTAGAAGAGTGAAAACAAAGAGAGAAGATCAATTAAATAAGTGTTTATATTGTTAAAAAATAATTAATGCTCCACAAAGTCCAAGTTAATTCTTATAAAAATGATTTCTTGCTTGGTGTTGTTTCCCTTAGGTTGTTCCCAGCTCTATGACTTTGGTAGGTTTTGTTGGTAGGGTTTTATTTTGCTCGGTTGGTTTGGTTTCTGTTTTACATATGTTGAGTGGCTTAATAGGATCCCTTGTCGGTTGATTTAGTTGTTGTTTTTCGACTTTAACGGGAACCTTGCTAGTGGGTAAACATGTGAGGTTTAAGCACACATATGTTCTTGTGGTTTTATCAAGGTTTTTGAGAGGCTCTTGTTAGTTGTTATGGTGACTTACTAGGTTATTGTACTTCTATTCAATATATTTCTATTGCCTATCAAAAAAAAACTAGGTTATTGTACCCATATTAAGAGACATCGCCCTTTTATATATATTATCTTACATTTCGTGTTAAAAAAAATTAAACCTCTCGTTTTGCGTCTTATAATTATAAAGACCTACTACCCCTATTCCTTATTAATTGTCCACTTTGAAGTAAAAAATTTGTTCTTATATATCTGTTCACTTAGAGTTTCAAGAAAGTATTAAATGATGTTTTTCCAAGAAATGTCTTTGCAGGAACAATAAATGAAGAAAGATAAAATGAATTTTAAAGGATGAAATAAGAAAACAATACTCTCTCCGTTCCTAATTATAAGACCTAATACAAAAAATTACGCTTATTAAGAAAACATTAAATGTGTCTGATTAGTGTATTGGTTTTTTAAAAATGCATACACTCCTCCATATTTACTCTTTGTCATTTTCTCTCACTAATTAATGGTAAGTGGTAATTAAAACTTTGAAATTAAAAACACGCAATTAATGTGAAGGTTATATATGGAAGATTATAATACTTTTTGCTAGATTATTGTTAAAGGTCTTAAATTTAGGAACATGAAAAATTTAAAACTAGGTCTTATAATTAGGAACGGAGGGAGTAATATTTTTATGAAAATTAAAAAAAATTAATTCAACTTTTTCTTTTTAAACCAAATAAGACTTCTTGTGTTAATATGTGTGGTAGTATTAAATTTAGACACTGGTCCAGCGACCTTGGCAGGTTGTTTTGCGTCACACTCTTCGTGAAGGAAATGCTCAAGCGGACTTTATGGCCAAGCTTGGTGCGGACATGTCTGTGGTGGGGAATGTGTTGTATACGGTGTAAGACCCCGTTTTAGGGCATAGTATATTAATAATAATATTAAATAATATTATGGGAATTGTTTGTGTTATATGTGATATGATGCCTTTAGAAAGGACAATTATTTTATTAGGGACATTATTAGACCTTAATAATATCTAGATGACGATGTACTCCTCATGACGATCGTTTTGACTATAATATCGCTAAGGTTATTTTCCGATGACTTTTAGGTTAAAATCGGTCCGACAACGGCGATGAGTTGACGAATCGAGTCGGCGAGGACAGTTTCGTGGGCCACACCTTATGGGGAGGTGCTGGGCATGGTTCTAAGAATATTCCATGAGGGAATATTGCTTTTTTTTTTTTGAAGGTTTTATTTAAATAAAATGAGTTTTTATTTAGATAAAATGTATTTAATTATTTTTAAACCTATGGTTTATTAAATAAATAATTTTGTAAATATTTTTGGAGCCTTAATGAAGGCTTGGTCGAATTTTTGAAGATGAAAAAGACGAAGAAGTTTTGAAATTCAAATTTGAGGTTTTATGGTGCATTAAGAGGGAAAACATGGTGGTTAATGCACTTAATCACATGTCTTTGACTTGGTTTTGTGTTACATGAGTTTTTGAGTGAAAAATCTGAAGAGAAGGAGGGAATGGGCGGCCAAGAGGTGTGGGGAAGAAAGATGAGGGTTTTTTTTTCCATGTTTTAAGGTGATTTATGGTGTTTATGGAGAAGGAGAAAATCAAGGAATGGATGATTAAAGCATGGTTTTAAAAGGGAGTTACATTTTGATATTTATAATATTTATATTCAGTTATTTTTAGGAAAAAGGCTGAATGTTATTTATGTTTTTAAATAATTAGGAGAAAAGAAGGACAAAATTGAATTGAGTTTGGCTTGGGTAGAAAATTGGTGAAAACCCCTAGCCCTAGTGCATGTAGCCGCCGGTTTTGGTTAAAGGGAAAGAGGGAGGATTTTCTCTTTTTCTTCATTATTCACAAAAGCTGAACTAGGAAGACATCCATCCTCTTGTGTTTCACATGAAACTCCAGCAAGAGAAGAGAGAGCTTTTGAGAGAGAGAGAGAGAGAGAGAGAGATCGTGAAAGAGAAAGAGAGCAAGGGGAAGAAGAGAAAGCTTGTGAAGGAGATCAAGGCAGAAGAAGGGACTCGAGCAAGGAGCAAGGAGCAAGGACCATCTTCTTCATTCTTCATCTTCTCTTTCTCAAACCTTAGGCCAAGGTAATGGCTGTTCTAGTTTGGGTAAAGTCTAGGAAAATGCATGCTTGAAATCTCATGATTTTATGTGAAAGTTAGTGGTTTTGGGTGATCTTTAACATGGGGGACTTGTATGTATGATTATGGATCCTTCCTTGCATGTTTAGAGTGAAAAGGTTTATGTTTTGCTATGCCTAATCACGTGATGCCATGATCCATGATGATTTCATTCAAAACCTTGCTAATCTTGTCATATATGCATAGATCTAAATTGATGACTAATAACATGTATTGGATTGAGTTATATGTTGATGGTTATGATTGGAAAGCTTGCTGGAAATTGATATGTGAAGCATGATCAAGCATGTTTAAAAGTTTTGAAAACCCTAGATCTAAAGCATGCCACGGCCGAACCCCAATTTTTTAGGGTTTAGGCGATTTTTCTTATCCTTTGATTTATTTGTTTGAGTTGATGTATGTTGCTGATATTTTACTACTTGGTACATGAAAAGCATGATTATTTGATGTGCTATGAAGGTTGGCTGAAACCCTATTACCCTCTAGGGTTTGAGCATTGATTTGGCTACATGTGAGAGTTGTTTGGATAATTACTATCTTTGTGGGGAACGGGGCGAAACCCTAAACCTCATGAGAACTATACTATGCATGAAGACTGATTATTGTACCCTAAATTATGATATTAAGTATTGAACCTTGAGATGTGAATTCGCTTGCAAGTAGTGATTATGTGGTTATAGTACTAGGCATAGACTATGGACCATGAGAACGATGGTGCCATGAGAGACAAACGGTTACTTGCACGCGAGGGTGAATTTGTGGATTGACTGTGTGGTCTCCACGTGATAACCATGATTTAGTGATGGGATAAGGATTGACTGTGTGGTCTCCTTGAGATTTGTGGATTGACTGTGTGGTCTCCACGTGACTTGGGTTGACTGTGTGGTCCCCTTGTGTGTTCATCTGCGGATGATCGAGATTGGTCAAGGTGTTGATGTGGTTGTGTGAATGGTGAGGACGTTAGTCTAACTAAACCTTAGGCTTGCTAACTTGAGATATGAGATTTTGAGACTCTTGTTAATTGTATGCTTATGTTCGAACTGTGATTATTTGTGAGTCTTGCATGAGAACTGACCCTTTATTATGTGTTATCTGTTTGTTCTAGGGGGGGGGGGGGGGGCGGATGACTGTGTCCAAGAGTGAGTTGCGTTCTTGGGAGTTGATTCTCAGTGAAGAGCACAAGGACGAGGCTTAGGTGTCCGACGCGCACCAAGTCTGTCAAATATACGTCGACAATGCTATGCTCAAGTGCACTGACAAGAAAGGAGAGTGGATCGAGTCTCAGATGCTTACGGGAAGGGTGGAACTACCATTTGCGCCCTTTCGTTTCCAGACACCTACTGTGGAGTCAGAGCAATCCTCTAACCAGGAGTCGGAGTTGGAGTCAGATCCATCTGAAGAGACATCGGTAGAAATGAGTGAACCTCTAGTTAAACCCGAGGACTTACTGAAGGCTGAGGTGAAGGAGGAGGAACTTCCACCGCTACAAGGAGAGTCCTGGAACATGAAGAACCCAGATGAGGATGAGGTGAAGGCCTAGAGCTTCTTTCGACTGGCAGTTGATCAGTACTATCAGCAGAAGGGCCAACTCTATCGAGGTCTGAGGAATCATCTGTTGAGGGAGTTCACCAATGAGCCACTGCCAGATGACGACTACTCCACGGAAGAAGAAGTAGAGGAAGAGGCTAAGGAGTAGGGTTGGGCTGAGAGACATTCACTTTCATTTGGGGTTTGAGAGTACCGAGTTGGGCATTGAACTATTTCTTTTGCTTTTTCATTTTGGATATTTAAAAGTGATGTAATTTTACCTTGTCCGACTCATGTTTCATACTCTTCCCGATGATTATTAAATTTCAAAGTTTTGCGTTGTTGTTTATTTCCGCGAGGTTAATATGGTTAAGTTTGAAGAAATTCGTAAAATTGAACTTTGTCACTAATTGAAGAGTAATCAAATAAATGACGAAAATTCTTTACGAAATTCATGATGTTTGGTTACTGTGTGACACTCGAGAAATCAGAGCGTTACATACGGCGCCTTCGACAGGCCTTGCTCCTCTTTTCTTGGCGGATATCCTTTGTGTTCCTCATTTGAGGCCTTAGTTTTTCTTTATTTGTTCGTCATCTACCAAAAAATTTGATAACTCTTGTAAATGGTGGAATGAATTCGGGATTCACGACGAATAATAGACCAATACACAACACCTAGATTTTTGTTTCCCTCCATCACAAATTCACAATCTAGCCAAACTAATTTCTCTTTCTCTCTCTCTCACCTTCTTATCCTTCAGCTAACGTACAAACAAAACAAGTCTCCAAAATCTCAAACCAAAATATCCTCTTTCGTGCTAAAATCAACACACTCCCTCCCTCTTACTCCTCTTTCCTTCTTTCTTTCTTTCTTGCTCAGAAGCTGAAATTCAATTCAAAACGCTGCGTTTTTCCCAGTGTCTAAACATTTCTCAATTTCCACAAACCCTAACCCTATGGAAGTTTCACCTGTCTCAGTTTCAGACAAGTGCTTCTTCTTCTCCCCTCCAATTCGCCATTCTTCTTCCGCTTACCCTCTCCCCTCGTGCAACAACTACCACCGCTTCCGCCGCCGCCGCTGGAGTTACTGTTGCGCCTCCAACCCCGACACCCTGCTCGCCGGCGGTAATGCCGTCGTTACCGCCGCTTCCGGCAGGAAGCGCGAGGTGGAGCACGACGACGACGACTTGAAATCTTGGATGCACAAGCATGGCCTCCCTCCGTGCAAGGTTGTTCTGAAAGATAAGCCTTCCCACGATGATACCCTTAAGCCTATACATTATGTTGCTGCCAGTGAAGATCTTCAGGTTTTTTTCTTTCGTAATTCATCGGTTTTGTGATTCTTATTTTCATTTTGGTGTTCTTGTTATTGATATGCTATGTCTTCTTTGGGTTGTGTTTCTTGCAGGTGGGCGATGTTGCAATCTCCGTTCCAAATTCGCTGGTTGTCACTCTAGACCGTGTCTTGGGAAATGAGACTGTTGGTAATTATGCAATGCTTCTGATTCTTTGGTTATGTCCTGTTCTTCTTTGCAACTGAATTATAGTAGAATGCAAATTGCATTGTTCCCGTTCCCCCTGTTAGCAGGTATGATAGGAAATTAGGAATTGAAATAGCTTGTAAACACAAACCCATTTCATCCTTAATTTGGTCCATATATTTCTTTTTTAAATATGAGCCCTGTATGTATAATGACACATGGATTCACATAAAGTTAATGTAAAGTGCAAGGGCCAAACTGAAAAATGGTTATCATGTTTAAGAGCAAAAACAGTATTTAAAGTCTTTATTTGTGACAATACTTTTTAATTTGGTTTATAAACTTTGCTGTGTTATCGTTCCAAGTCTCCAAAAGTTGGTGTTAAAACTTAAAACAATAACAGTTTGTGAGAACCAAATGAAGAATGATTATATATATAAGAATTGGCTTATAGGAAAAACTTATCATTTAGCTATAAGGAACTAACAAGCGATGAAGCTCACTGTTGTAAGGATGAGAAAATTGGGATAGCTCCCGTTGCATCTTGTTTTAGGTGATTTGAGCATGTCGAGAATACTTATAGAACACCATTAAGGAAGATATAGACCAAATGGAGGATAGTCCTATAGTTAGAGGAAGAGGGAGATCAAAGAAAACTTGGTCTAAACCATTAATAGAGATTTAGATGTAAATGGTTTTTAATGGGATTTGATTCATGAAAGGACATTATGGCATCATTTAATCCATGTAGCTGACTCGACCTGGGAAGAAAAGACTTTGTTGTAATGTATATTTAAGGACTAAATTGAAAACTTATTTCTTATAGGGACTAATAGTAAATGAGCGTCACATAGAGGCACTGAGAATATATTTTATTTTAAGCTCTTTTCCTTGTTAGTTGTTTAGTTATGTGCATTAAATAATAGGTCATAAATGCATTTTTAGTGTTTCATGGCTGATTTGATTTGAACTTTTCTGATAAGATGGCATATTGATCCAAATTCTTGAATTATTTTATTTAGATGATTGATGTTTTGACGGAGGTATGTGATAAAGCAATAGCAGTAATCACTAAGGTATATCAGTTAGAGAGTTGTCAGAATCTGTTCTAACTTCTAACCAATTAGAAGTTAGAGGTCAGTTAGTTTGCCTAGAATAGATAGTTGAAGGAAACAATAGGAGGAGGCTATAACTTGAATTGAGTGGAAAATGAGGAGCTTCTGGGTTTCTCTCAAATATTCTGCCTATTTCGGAAATTCCTATATTCTTGAGGTTATCTCAGGTAATCTCTATTAAAGCAATTAAAGAAGTTCTTTCTCTGTTTTCTGATACCAGTTCTATCAGTATGTCATATTCCTCTGGTTAGTCATGTTTAGTGTCAGAAATGGATTAGAAATTGTATGGAAGAGGTTCAGTGTTTGGGGTGACAAAACATGCTTATTCTAGAAAAGAATCTCAGAATTCATTTATAGGACAATGAAAAGTGTGATTTTCGTCCATGCTTCTACTCAGTGAATTGATTTGTGTCTGTGTTGTTCAGGTGTAATAAATGTTAGATCAGTGGATTGGAAGTGTATTATTGCATTTTAACTTTTGAATTTATATCTCATGCTTTATCCTTATTGCAGCTGAGCTACTGACCACAAACAAATTTTCCGAATTGGCATGCTTGGCATTGTATCTGATGTATGAGAAAAAACAGGGGAAGAAGTCTTTCTGGTATCCATACATTAGGGAGCTTGATCGTCAACGAGGTAGGGGCCAGATGGCAGTGGAATCGCCTCTTCTATGGTCAGAATCTGAGCTGGCTTACCTTGCAGGAAGTCCATTAAAGGTTTCCACTTCTCTGCCCCTCCCCCCCTCTTTTCTTTCTCTTATTAATGATGAATACAAAATCCAGTGTACTGATAAGTGATGATATTAAGTTCTTTTAATGCTTGATATTTTTCACATATATCCGGACTAAATTCTGGTGGTTGTGATTTAGGATGAAATTCTTAAAAGGATTGAAGGAATAAAAAAAGAGTATGATGAACTTGACACAGTCTGGTTTATGTCTGGTTCTCTTTTTCAGGTAATTTACTGGTACTAGAACAAGTACAATTATTATTTACATTGTCACTTGTTCTTACATTATATCATAATGCAGCAATATCCATATGACATTCCTACCGAGGCTTTTCCATTTGAGATTTTCAAACAAGCCTTTGCTGCTATTCAGTCTTGTGTGGTGCATTTACAGGTAAAGTTGCCTTCTTATCTAGTATATATTTGTACAGCTAGTAAATTATGTGCAAGATCCTCTGAACTTTTTAGTACCTTACCAGTCTCTTCAGTTAATCTTGGTCTATTTTAATGAGCATCTCATATTTGACCCTGAAATTACCTGAATGCAATGCCAATCTTCCATGCTGCAATTATATATCAGGCCACAGAGCTTTATATACAAGTTTATTCAATCTACTAATTTGTTAACATATTTTAACTTTTAATTGATTCTTTGATGGAACCCTGATATTATTCAACTGAGAAATGTACAAGAAACAGATGAGTATTCGAGAGACTCATCACTCTCCTAAATCCCAATTCCCAAATGATCCCAAAGATCCCTAAATCCTCTTCACACTCCCTTTTTTCTAGGCTAACCCTTAACTAACTAACTAACTAACTCTATAGGCTACCCTTAACTGACTAACTAACTCTAAGTACCCATCATTCTTGGATTTGTTAAATTATGTGAATTTGTGACAATGAATTTAAAATTTAAAATTGATATTTTTGTTGTGACTACTGACTACAGAATGTAAATATTTTTCAGCAAACATGGATATTATTAATGCTCTTGTTTCTTACTTTTGCATCATGTACTAATTTCCTTGTAATCTTTGGTTACTTTCCACGATTGATCTGTTTAAGATTCATGCTAGACTTCTCATTGATTGATGTAGTTTTCTGTTAATGGCGTTTAATATGCCTGCTGGGAGGGAGCTAAGTGCTGCTCTTCTGTCTGACAACCGCAGTTGCTAATCTTGTCTATCTATCTATCTATCTGTTTTCAACAATGGGTGCAAATTGATTGCTTGTCTTTTTGACATCAGAAAGTTAGTTTAGCTCGGAGATTTGCTTTGGTTCCACTGGGACCTCCTTTGCTGACCTACCGAAGCAACTGCAAGGCAATGTTAACTGCTGTTGAGGGTGCTGTTGAGCTTGTGGTTGATCGCCCATACAAAGCTGGGGACCCAATAGTCGTCTGGTATAAATATAATACATGCTTAACTGGACAATGCATAATTTGGATAATGTACTTATTTCTGTAGTAGTTGCTTCATTATAAAATTTATAGTTTGTCATTTTCAGGTGTGGCCCACAGCCTAACACAAAGTTACTTACAAACTACGGTTTTGTTGATGAAGAAAATCCCTACGATCGTCTAGTAGTTGAGGTATAGTTGGTCATTTACTTTGTCCGTATTCACTCTTGTTTCAATTAAAATTTAACCCTGCTTATACATGTGTCTCAGGCAGCTTTGAATACTGAAGATCCACAATATCAAGATAAAAGAATGGTTGCTCAAAGAAATAAGAAGTTATCAATTCAAGTTTTTTATGTATTCATACTGAACTCTTAATTTCGTTTAAGTTATTTGGTGATTTTTCTTGTCAATTCCATAGTTTAACCCAACCTCGGTGCAGGTTTATGCTGGAAAGGAAAGGGAAGCTGTTTCAGATATGCTTCCTTATCTCCGTCTAGGCTATGTTTCAGATCCTTCTGAGATGCCATCTGTTATCTCTTCTCAAGGTCCTGTTTGTGCTGTAAGTTTGTCTATTCTTGTGTTTTCCTTTTCTGAATTTGAGGAATTTTAAGAATGCTAAAGATCAAAAATCCAGTATCTGTCCTCTTGAATCTTGACTTTAATTATCCTTATAGGTAAGCCCTTGTATGGAGCGCGCTGTATTAAACCAGCTGGCTAATTATTTCAAGAGTCGGCTGGCTGGTTACCCTACTACCTTGGCTGAAGATGAATCTATGGTACTGTTTGTTCGAATTAGAAGTTGACCAAGACTTGTTAACTTTTCATTGATAATTTATTTATTGCATTAGCTGACAGATGATAGTCTGAATCCAAAGAAACGAGTAGCTACTCAGCTTGTTAGGCTGGAAAAGAAAATGCTTCATGCATGTTTGCAGGCAACAGCTGATTTCATAAACCAGCTTCCTGACCACAGTGTATCTCCATGCCCTGCTGCATATGCACCTTTATTAAAATGAAAGGTCCAACTCTCTCTGCTTTGAAATATGTCCATCATGTACTTATTGAATTGGAAATTTTTGCAGTAATTCATGATTTTTTTGTCTTATACTTCGTAGGAACTGGGTTGTCTGTGCTATACATTATGTGGATTGAACGAACAAGGTAAGTTGAATTACATTTCTTCATAGCATTGAATATTTTAGCGTTCTATTTGATATCATGTATAAGGAAGGGAAAGGTAATCTGGTGATACAAATCCCATGAATTAGGGTAATATGTAATATGATAATATATTTGAAATAAGTAGTTGAAAAAGAGGTAACCTTGCATAATTTTTTAATAATGACTGAGTTAGCTTTCAAGGCTTAAACATATCTCCAAATAATGCGAAATGCGAAAAAAATGATAGGTAGGCAACAGTGAAAAATAAACCAGAAGAGAAAAATCATGGGGAGGATGTTGATCATGAATGCAACATAGGTGTAGTTAAAAGTTTGTGTAAATGATTATGCTCTGTTGATTCTTTGTTATGTAACCAGTTTCAGAGTAGTCTGATTGCATGGGTAGATGCTGATGCATTAGGATTCGTGTTCTTTCTATAATAGTGGACAAATAATACCCTAGCATCTAAAAGAAATAACAGGGCATGGAGTTTGATTGTGAAGGCCTTTATGCATAAGTGTTTCAGATTTCTATGAGTGATCTTATAGGTCCATGAGATTTCCATACATATTTGAATATAGTTCACGAGTTGCTGATATCTACTCTTTCATGATTGATGTTTCTAGAAAATTAATGGAAGAGTTCCAGAATCCAGACAAAAAGGGTTAGTTCGTCCTTTATGTATCTCCTGAAGATATGAACTACAAAAGAGTCTTTTCTGTGTCCCTTTTCATTAGTTGAGTTTTTTTTGGGGGTCTGTGGCGGCATAGATGACTGTAAAATTGGGTGTTTGAACGATAGCCATAATTGTAAATGGAAATCTGGATACAGATTCTAATTCATTTGTGTATATAGGCATAACTTTTGTATGGCAAGCCAACTGTTTGCAGTTCACGTGGAAAATAGTAGTAAAAATGTCAAATGCAAGATTTTCTCTTTTTTGTTTACCGAAGATGTTAGTTACGAATTTCAAATGACATAAGCAACTAAATGACGGAGACATTAGTTCTTGTTTGTCTTAATCTTTAGGTTAAGGGTAATGGATTAAGATCCTCTCATAGTAAAGCATTGTGTCTATTTTTCTCTTCAAGATGGTCCCACCTATTTAATATATAAAGTGTATGGGGTGTGCACGGTTTGGTTAATTAGAGAACTAATCTAATTAGTATTCTATTAAACCGGTTTTAAACCAATTTTAAGAATTGGATATGGTTTTGAAGAATTGGATATAGTTTTGGTAGCATTATAGATTTTATCACCACCCTAATCTGTCGCACTTATGTTTGTGGAAATCAACTATACAACGTATGTAAGATTGCGGAATACAAGTGATACATTCTATGATGGAAAATGCAAAAAAGTGGATGTTGTGAGAATGTAATTGGGTGGTACCAAAATTAGTGCTCTAGATGAAATAGACACTTCAAGCAGATTCAATACCTTTTTGGGAACCTTGCCTCTTGTGATTAGTGATTCAATCTCACTTTTCATGTATTGGGATGGTATGAGAATATAAAGGGGTGGTACCAAAACTAATGCTCTAGATAAAATAATAGACGTTTTATGCTGATTCAATACACTTTCGGGAACCTTACCTCTTGCCATAATCTCACATTTCATGTCTTGGTATTAATTACTGACACATGCATAATAGGAAAATCAAAGAAAGAGAAAGAGAAAAAATTTGCATCTGAAAATATTCACTATGAATTGTTAATCGATACAATGAGTATTGAATCCTTATATAGGATTGAAGAAGCTTGCTCTATAAGCTAAACTAACAGCTAAGCTAACTCTAACTTAATGGTAACAACATCTAACAGAATTGACAGCTGTTCAAAACAGAATTAACAACTGTGTCCAGCTGGCACACACAAACTAAGCATAACCGATATTTTCATATCACTTATATACCTATATACTCTAATACACCCCCTCAAACTGAAGGAGGTGAAAAAAGCTAAAGCTTGTCAACTACATTCAGTTTGTCCTTGAGCTGTAGAAACCTTGTTGGGGAGAGAGCTTTGGTGAAGATGTCAGCTTTTTGATGTTCAGAGGGCACATGCTGAACAAGAAGACTCTTGTCTTGAACTTTCTCTCTTACAAAGAATATATCCATTTCCATATGCTTAGTTCTGGTGTGTAAAATAGGATTGTGAGTCAACAACACTGTGCTCATGTTATCACAATAAACTGTAGGAGTAGTGATGACCCGAGGTTTATTCTATGATTGTCGAGTCCTTCTTGTTTCTTTCTTCTTCCTTTTTGAGTCTTTTATTGAGTTTTAAGTCAAGTTAAGTCCCTTTTTAATTCATATTTGCATCTGAGTAGTTTAGGTGTTTTTAATTTGTTTAGATGATCTTTTAATTAGTTTTTATTGAGGTTTAAGTCCTAAGGTCAGGTTTGATTTAGAGTCTTGAGAGAATATGAGAGTTGATTGCATATTAGAAGTTTTATTTGATGAATTGAATGAAAGATTTCTGAATTATTGTGATTAAATGAGTGTTTCCATGAGTTACATTGAGGAAATGATGGTTTTTGAGATTCTTTGGAGGTTTCAGGTGATTTTGATGGCCAATGATGATGGTTGAAGGCAAAGTAATGAGCCATGATGATAGTTGAAGAAGGAGTTACAAAATTGAAGAAAAATCAGATGAGCCACGCATGTGCGCCATGTATCCCACGCACATGCGTGGAGCTACTGCAGGAAAAACCTGATGCCCACTCATGTGCGTCGTCTGATCCACGCACATGCGTGGTGGCAAAATCTGATGCTTCGAATTTTGCGTTTTGAGCGTTTTGCCCACGCATGTGCGTGGAGGAGGCCACGCACATGCGTGGATTACTGCTGGAAACTCTATAAATAGGGATTTTGTTATTTCTTTTAGGGATCTTGTAACTTTTTGAACAAAACTTAGAGGTTTAGGTTCTTGGAGCTTGTGGGAGGCTTCTTGGCCCTCTTCTTTCAGGTTTTTATTCCTTTAGTTTGCATTATGAATTCCCTAGCCATGCTTGGCTAATTTCTCTTTTGTATTTTGGGTGAAGTGAACCTTAGTTCTGATTATGGTTTAAACTTCTTATTTTCTTATATGAATAAAGTTTCTTTTCCATGTATCTTTTCTCTGAATCAATATTCTCTTGAGTGCACACAAGTGTTTTGCTTTCTTCTTGCACAACAGAAGTTGGTGAGGATTAAGGGACTTGGGATTAGATTGATTTGTTTGCTATCACTTAGGAATAAGGGTAGAAACTTTTTGTGTTGGCCTGAACTTATAAACTTCATTCTTCAATTGAATTGATTAGGCACTAAGGAATTAGGTTTGGCAAATGAAATTGAATGTTTTACTTGATTAAGGAATTAACAAGTAGAGGTAGAGGCTATAACATCATGGATAAGGATTCTGAACTTCATATAAGAATTTGATTTGAGAACCATAATTGGACTAAGTGGAGCTTTGTCCAGGGTACTTCTTTATCTGAATTATAATTCTTGCTCTTCATCACAAGTGTGTTAAACACAACAAACCCTCAAACTTATATTGCTTTCTTTTTCACATTCTAAACACAAAACTCTTAGAAGCAATTGATGAATAACTATCCCTGTGGTTCGACAATCTTTTGTATTACTTCGATCAATCCGTACACTTGCGGAATTGCTATCAAGTAGTAAAGGGAATTTTCAGTTCTGTGAGTAAAGATTGCACCCATAACAATTCTGCAGTATTATTTGCAAGACTCCTATACTCTGCCTCAATGCTTGACCTTGCAACTAGAGTCTGCTTCTTAGCTGTCCAAGAAATAAGATTGGAACCAAGAAAAATGCATGAGCCTGATGTGGAACTCCGATCATCAGGGTCAGATCCCCAATCAGCATCACAGTAGGCAATCAAAGGAAGAGGCCTAGTCATGGAACATGGTTGAAGAAGTACACCATGAGTAAGAGTGCCCTTTAGATATCTTAGAATCCTTTTGACAACTTTCCAATGCTCCTCATGAGGTTGTGCCAGAAATTGGCACACCTTGTTGACTTGCAAATGAGATTTCTGGGCGAGTAATGGTTGCATATTGAAGTGCACCAACTACACTTCTATACTCAGTAGGATCCTTTAGAACAGAACCTTCATGTTTGGAGAGTTTGACTCCACATTGCATAGGAGTGGAAATAGCTACAGCATCAAGCATGTTGACTTTGGTGAGAAGGTCTGAAATATACTTAGTTTGATTCAGCAGCAAGCTTCCACTAGTCAAATGAGTTACTTGAACACCCAAAAAATAGTCAAGTTGACCAAGCTGTTTTAGAGCAAAAATAGAATGAAGTTGAGTTGTAAGTTGTTGAATGAGAGTCATAGAAGCCCCAGTGATGATGATATCATCCACATAAACAAGCATGTAAATGCAGCCTTGTGAGGAATAGTAGGTGAATAAGGAGGGATCACACTTGCTGGCTTGAAAACCAAACTTGATGAGAACCTCTTTCACCCTATGAAACCAAGCTCTTGGAGCTTGTTTGAGGCCATAAAGGGCCTTTTGCAACTTGCAGACCAGATTTTTGTCCATGTGCTCAAAACCAGGAGGTTGTACCATGTACACCTCTTCTTCCAACACACGATTAAGAAAAGCATTGTTGACATCCAGCTGTTGTAGTGGCCAGCCTCTTGAAATAGCAAGTGAAAGGATAAGTCTCACTGTAATAGGCTTCACTACTGGGGAAAAAGTCTCAGAATAATCAAACCCTTTGACTTGACTATAGCCCTTAGCCACCACCCGTGCTTTGTACTTGTTGATAGAGCCATCAGGATTCTCTTTGATTCTGAAAATTCACTTACACCCCACTGCTGTTCTGTTAGTTAGTAGAGGAACTAGAGTCCAAGTACCATTGTTCATAAGAGCTGTGTACTCTTCTTGTATTGCCTTATACCACTTAGCATCCTTCATTGCTTGCTTGACATAAGTTGGTTCCATGCGAGTAAGAAACAGAGTGGGTTGTAACCTTGGCTTGACAATTCCTGATTTGGCTCTAGTTTGCATAGGATGTCTGTTAACAACCACTGGAGGAGCTGCAGCAGCCACTGAAACAAGAGAATCAGCTGGCTGAACATGAGCAGAAGATAATCCTGGGGAAGTATCTGCTGGAACTGATGAAGAAGGAACATTTGCTGAAACAGTAACACTTGGAGGCTGCTGCAGTTGTGGTGAATCAGCTGAACCTGGTGAGGAAAAGCCAGAACTAGCCAATGCAGGAGAAATAGGTGATGAAGGAGCAGGTGGTTTAGTGTGTGAAACTATAGGGATAGTAGATAAAGGGAAAAACTCAGCTGAGGTAGAAGAAGTAGTCTCATCAGGAAAAAGACTAGGATAGGGAAAGCGATGTTCATGAAAAAGAACATCTTTAGAGATATAAATTCTACCAGATTGATCCAAACATTTGTATCCTTTGTGATTAATTGAGTACCCTACAAACACACACTCATTGGAATGCAAAGACAATTTAGTAGAATTATAAGGTCTAAGAAAAGGAAAGCAAGATGACCCAAAGACCTTTAGACTTTTAAAATCAGGATGTTTACCATACAATTTGAAGTAAGGACTTGCACCTTGTAAAGTAGTAGTAGACATTCTATTTATGAGATAAGTGGCAAGAAAAGCATGATCCCAGAAATGCAAATGCATTGAGGCATGAGACAACAAAGCTAAACCAGTTTCAACTATATGCCTATGTTTTCTCTCTACACTCCCATTTTGATGGTGAGTATGTGGGCAGGTAAGTCTATGAATAATTCCCAACTTCTGAAAATGAGAGGATAAGGGGTTAAATTCCCCTCCCCCATCAGTTTGGACACTCTTAAGTTTGTGACCAAACTGCAACTCAACCATAGTTTGAAAATTGATAAAAGTAGCACAAGTGTCTGATTTTCTCTTCAAGGGAAATATCCAAGTATATCTAGTACATGCATCAACACATGTTAGAAAATATAAAAACCCACAAGAGGATTCCAAAGAGGCTGGTCCCCACAAATCAGCAAAGACAAGTTCAAAAGGAGTATTGTAAACTGTAGTAGAAGGAGAAGAAGGTAGTCTATGAAGTTTACTCAAACAACAAGCCTTGCAAAAGGAAAACACACTTTTATTACTTGGAACAGAAACATTACACAAAGAAAGAGTATGTTTAAGTACATCATGATGAGGATGACCTAATCTTGAATGCCACAAATCATAAAGAGAAATGCTACTACCACTATTACAATGTGCTGAACCAGAAACAGTAGATGAAACAGGAACAGAATGCACATCATTATTACACTGAGGTACACTAGAAACAACAGGAGAAACAAAAGCAGAATGCAAACTAATAGCAGAAGTTGCTTTATTTTCTGCAGACTTGGAAGCTAAGCAAGCCTGCAAAGACCTTGATAAAGACTGAGAATGTAAAGAGGACAGAGAAGAAACATTGATAGCAGATTGTGAGCTAGCTTTGGTGAGTTGTCCATTAAAGTAGTATAGACCATCATCTCCAACAGCACCAGTGAGAAGAAGCTCATAAGTGTCTTGATGACGAACACAACAATGATTGACATGAAAAGTAAAGAAAACATTATTATCACGAGCAAAACGACTAACACTAACAAGATTTTTAGTTATAGAAGGCACAAGAAGAAGCTTTTTAAGAATTAAACTAGCTGTACGATTAAAAGAAGAAGGAAGAGTGGCTGAACCTATAGACTGGAATGGCAGTCCTTGACTATTTCCCACCAGAAGCTGATCCTGTGTTGGTGATGGAATATTATCCACAAATATGCCTGGATTGTTAGTCACATGGTGAGTGGCTCCAGAGTCAGGGCACCAAGCCATCTGTGATGAAGTCTGTGTAGGAACAGTAGCTAACATGGCCTGAGGAAGCATTCCAGTAGAGACTTGTTGCTGTGGTGGCCTAGGAAATTGAGGTGATGGAGCAGAAGGTGCTGAGAACTGACCCTGAGGAGTCCAAGGACGAGCAAATTTCATTCCAGCAGCTAGCATTCTAGTTGCTTGTGGATAAGGCATTTGTGGAATACACCAAGGAGGCCATTGAGGCATGCTAGAAGGTTGAATCGCACCTGAACCATACTGAGGAAACACTGAACTACACAGAGCATAAGGATAAAACCCAAAATTGACCATAGAGGGAAAACCCCCAAATTGCATTGGAGGAAACCCTAAATTGACACCAGGAGCAGGGTAATTCTGACCAAAATTGGTACTGGAATCAGCATGAGGACTTACTCCTGAGGGGCGCGACCAACAAGAGGCTGCATCATGGCCCCATTTGTTGTAGTAAGTGCACTGGACATCGCGTCCTCTTCCGCGCCCACATCCTATGCCATAGTTTCTAGAATTGTGATTCTGATCATCGCGATTCCCATAACCAGAGTCAACAGCAGCATCGACAGGCTGGGAAGGAGCGATAGCTGTCGCTGGTGGCGGCGGCGCTGGTGAAGGCTGAGTCCACAAAGCTTGTGGCGGCGGCGCCGGTGTTGTAGAAGACGCAGACAGCGATGTCGCTTGCGTCAGAAACACCGAAGGAGTGGTTTCTGCGAGTTGCTTCTTCCGCATCATGTCAAAACGCGCTTCATGAGAGATCACCATGGCTTCCACTTCAGAGATTGTGTAATAGGTGGTTTGATTGTAGATAACAGTCATCAAAGCACTGTATTCTTCTGAGAGACCATCGAAAATCGCTTCTAGATGATCACGAAAGGTGACAGGATCTCCAATTGAAGCAAGAGTATTCACAATTGTCTTGATTCTTTGCAGAAACTTCGAAGCATTTTTAGTACCTTTTGTGATGTTCTTCAGTTCATTCCTCAAATGTTTTGACTGAGCACGTGATTTGGCATTGAAGAATGAGTGAATTTCTTCCCAAATCTGCCAGTAGTGCACACACTGAATCACATTTGGAAGAATTGAAGGTGAAAGAGTAGAGAGAAGCCATGTGAAGATTAGTGAATCTTGTTGCTCCTAATATGAGAATGCAGGATTCACATTCTCTGTGATCCTATCTGCATCAGTCAAGAACTTCTCAGGAATTAGAGGTGGATCTTGCACAAATTTCTGAAGCTTGTGTGATCTGATGACCCCTTCCACCTGTTGTTTCCATGAATAGAAATTGGAGTCATCGAGCTTGATGCTCAATTTGTGAGAAAACGCTTGAGAGAGAGAGTGTTTGTAGAAGAAGAAGAAGGTAAGGAAGGAGATGAAGCATAACCATGGATCTTAGGCTCTTGATACCATAATAGGAAAACCAGAGAAAGAGAAAAGGATTTGCATCTGAAAATATTCACTATGAATTGTTAATCGATACAATGAGTATTGAATCCTTATATAGGATTGAAGAAGCTTGCTCTACAAGCTAAACTAATAGCTAAGCTAACTCTAACTGAATGGTAACAACCTCTAACAAAATTGACAGCTGTTCAAAACAGAATTAACAACTGTGTCCAGCTGGCACACACACACTAAGCATAACCGATATTTTCATATCACCTATATACCTATATACTCTAATAATGCATACATACTAGGATGCATCGCAGTTCTTAAATTTTTTTAACTATGTTTATTGCAATATTGTTACATTTCATCCAACATACTCCCTACATTCAAAAGTATATGTTTACCTAACGGGTGTCGGTCACAGTGGTAAAAAGTGACTGTTTAAAGACTTAGGTCGGGAGTTTGAATCCTATAAACCACACTTTTGGGGAGATCTTTGGCCTTCAACGCACCCGGATCGAAAATGCGAGAGTAATTTAACACGCCAAAAAGTATATGTTGTTTATGTAATCGATCAGAGTAGCATAAGAAAGAGCGGATTTGAATTGTGCTAACCAAAAGCTTAGATTTCCAAACGATTGAAGGATTCATCGCCCTTGTTGAAATCGTTTAGTGCAGCGGAAATATACAACGAGGAAGTAGACAATGCACACAATTATTTTTATCCCGGTTCACACCCAGAACGATAGGGTTACATCCAGTCCTTGGCATTGCCAAGATTTCACTATTGAGTATCAAGGACTTCTCCATACAAGTATTATTGCACATGCCTCTTCAGGCATAGCGAGTATTATTTTACCTCTGCCTCTCCAGGCATACCGAGTATTGTTTCAGCATTGCCTCTCCAGGCATTGAGTATTGATTTGTCCATGCGTCTCCAGACAGATGAGTATTATTTCAGCACTGCTTCTCCAGGCATTGAGTATTGATTTATCCCTGCTTCTCTAGGCAGAAGAGTATTATTCCACCACTGGCTCTCCAGGCATTGAGTATTGATTTGTCCCAGCCTCTCCAGGCATATGAGTATTATTTCAGCACTGCCTCTCCAGCCATTGAGTATTGATTTGTCCCTGCCTCTCCGTGAAGATGAGTATTATTTCAGCACTGCCTCTCCAGGCATTGAGTATTGATTTGTCCCATCCTGGCATTGAGTATTGATTTGTCCCTGCGTCTCCAAGCTGATGAGTATTATTTCAGCACTACCTCTCCAGGCATTGAGTATTTATTTGTCTCTTCCTCTCCATGCAGATGTGTATTATTTCAGCACTGCCTGTCCAGGTATTGAGTATTGATTTGTCCTTGCGTCTCTAGGAAGATGAGTATTATTCCAGCACTGCCTCTCCAGGCATTGCGTATTGATTTGTAGCACTGCCTCTCCAGGCATTGAGTATTGATTTGTCCCTGCCTCTCCAGGCAGATGAGTATTATTTCAGCACTGCCTCTCCAGGCCTTGAGTATTGATTTGTCCCTGCCTCTCTAGGCAGATGAGTATTATTCCAGCACTTCCTCTCTAGGCATTGAGTATTCATTTGTCCATGCCTCTCCAGGCAGAAGAGTATTTTTTGGCCACTGCCTCTCCAAGCACTGTTGAGTATTCTATTGTCATTGCCTCTCTAGGTATTGTTGAGTATTTGTTTTGCCACTGCTTCTCCAGGCACTGAGTATTAGACGAGAATCCTCCCACTAAGTATTAGAATGACTCCTCCTTTACAAGTATTATACAGATCTTCTCACAAAACAATCTTTCTCAAGATTTTTCTTCTACTCTAAATCTCTTCTTCTACGAGGGATAATAGATAAATTACGCCTATGAACTATAAAGTATTGCTCATCAAATTTGACTCTTAAGCATATACTTTATGTTCAATTACATGATAGAGGTAGAAAGAATCTAACACTAAAGAATGTCTACTCTACATGTTGAAGCATATGATATTGATGATCATCTCTTGAGGATGAGCTCTAAGGATTCTTTTCACGCTTAAGTGATTTGAGCATAAAGCTCAACCCATGTGAGTATAAGCACTTCCTGTTGAGGTCTTTGGGTCGAGGGATCGACGTTTACCTTAGGATGTTGTAGAGACAATGTACTCTTGCTAGACACGCGTATCCTGGTAAGGACGGCTCGTTGTTTGGCTAACCATACTGCATTCATGCATACATTTTGTGGGGAGTGTGAGGCTTTCCGAAGGACGATATCACATCGAACTTCAGAGAAGCGAGATGCTTCAGAGGAGCGAGATGCTTGAATTGAGCGTGCTGCTTCACCAGAGCGAGATGCTTCGGGTCATCGTGAGGGTGACATTTTATCCGGATCATATTTTGAGTATGACATTGCATTGACACGCTATGCACCTAACTCTACTTGTTAATGTGATAATGATTAATTGTTATCTATGATTTATACTGCCATAAGTTATTATTCACATGTTCTATATATATTTTTTTGATGTCATATAATTTGGAATATCGTCTTATGTGAATTGGTGGATTTGTTATAAGTGTTTGAGAGGTTGTCATGGATGACCCTCATAGTTTACGTAAGCCACGTAATCGATAGATCTATGTGAGTAAGCGTTCACGTATAAACAGGTGATGGTGTGTACATTTTGTGACCTACTATTATGTATATATACCTATATTCTGGAAGTTGACCCTCGCACGCCATTGTCTGTATTGTTTGTGTTTGGGCGGCCCACGACTGCCAGGTGATGGGCGACGACATGATCAAGTACCATGATTTTGGGGAAGTCACAGTGATGTTGCTGATGAGGAGGATCCATGACGATGTGATGAAGTGCCATGCCTTTGTATCAATTTGCTGAAGTGCATCGTAAGTCACATTCGTGGGATTGACTACATGTCTGCTGATGCCAGAACCCTGTAGAGTCTTTTGTAAGGTAGAGCCTTTTGGGTAGAGAACTCACTGTTGTTGGTTGAAGCTTGTAGACTGATCCTATGAGTTTGTATTCTTTTGGTTTTAGAGGAAGGGTAGGTTTTGATGTTTCGCTATTTTGTGGTCCACCTAGTGTGGAGATCATAAGGAGCTTGTCGGGCATAAGAAGTATTTTGATATGAAAACTTAGTTGTACGCATATTTATGGATATAAAGTTATCTATTATTGGGTAATTATTATGCTCGCATTTTAGAAAAAAAATATACTCGCATTTTTGGAACTCCTAAAGTTTATTCATCAATTTTTTTTTTGAAAAGGTTACTAAAGTAACCCTCGAGAAATTGGGGCGTTACATATGCAAACAGATAATTGCAGTGCAGTGTTCACTAATTGTTGAACGAATTTCTTAAAATACCTTAATTAAAGTTGAGTTTATATTGAGAGAAATTTTTAAGGCAAATTAGAACGTAGTTAGTCAGAACAGACATTAACCCTCTTTATTTAACTTTGCAAAAGTATTAATATTTTTGTTTTGCCAAAAAGTAAAATATTTAACGAAAAATTCTAAATATTCAAAATAGTTTGTTGTTTTAGGATGTCAATTCATTTTTCCCATTTTTTCCTTCTATACCCTTATTTATATCCACTATGTTTATTGCAATTCTAGATATAGTTACCACTATCCTTGAAAATAGAATACCATAAATAAGGGCAATCTAGTCAAATTGTACTATCAATAATTAATTTCTTATTCCTTGTGCCACAACCTTAAACTACAAACTTTATGGAACGGAGGGAGTACTTAATGCACAATATTACATTTTCAGATACGGTGGAAAATATACTTTTGAAAGTAACATTGGTCTTTTTTTTTAAATGAACATTAGTCTTATTGAACTAATGTTATTAGTTAAATAAGCTATTTACATAAGTTTTCAAAAACACTTGCATAAGCGCTTGTGGTATAATCTTCCAAACATTGGTGCCCACTTGGGTGGGCAAATTTTTTTTTCTGGTCCACCGGTGCACCACATTTAAGCACCGTTAGATTAAAGAATCTTGGAATATTCTTTAATCGAACGGCTAGGATTGAATGGGTGGTAAAAGGACAAAAATGTAATGTTCTTTATCTTATTAATTAAAAAATAAAACAAAAATACATAATTTTTAATTTTATTTTTTATCTTTAATCAAATCCCAGATGAATTCCATTACCGATGGATCTATCTTCATCTTCATCACTTCTTCATCTTCTTCACACCCTGTGATTTCAGTCCAAATGATTACAAAAATACACATTCATCTTCATTCTTCATCACTTCTTTATCTTCTTCACACCAAAAAATTGCAAGAACTGCCAGATCCCAAACCATAGTGGTTTCTGTCAAATCCCAGATTTCAAGTAACTAGCAGATTTAAATTATTTTTTTGAAAACAGAGTTAAGCTTTATTGAATCAATTCTTGGAGTCAAGCTTTTCCAATTCCAAGTAAGCATACAACCAAAACCCACATACAAAAACACACCAGTAAGAAATCACGTTCCTTGTTAACAATCGAAGCCATATAGTGAAGTCAAGCAACAAGATAATGAAATCAAGCAACGTGATTTTAAATTTTCCTACAATCCCAAATCACGCTCCAAGTAAGCATACAACCAAAACCCACATACAGAAACACTTGTAATATTGAAAACTTCTAACCAGTAACCACATACACATTGAAAAACACCCGAGCCAATAGTGCAGAAAAAGCACAAATACAACAAGCCTACACAGACGCAGATCTGAATATTAGGGATTCTCCGGGTTGGGATTTGAACATTCTAGGCTGTGATTCGAACATATTAGGGTGTGATTTGAAGATCTGGGTTGCAATTCGAAGCTTTTGGGTTGCAATTTCAATCCTCACCTGATCTCTCTCTTAGATGAATGTTTGAAATTTGGGGAAAAATCAACAAGGTCAGGATCACAGCGACGCCGATCTACGACGCCGACTTCCTCCTCGTCCACGGAATCAAGAGGGTTTTCGATCCAACCTTTCAGCACACCGATCTAGACTCACTCCCACCGTGCTATTGATCTAGCATCGCGTCGCGTTACCCCATCACCGAGACGTCGCGAAAGCTGAGGGTTGTGATGAGAAGGGGTTTTGGATGTGGTGTATGAGGAGAATCTGCCAGAGAGTGAAAAAGATCGTAGAACTGGTCCATTGAATTTGGTTCTAGAAGATGAAGAAGCCATGGTTGGAGGTAGAGAGAGAAAGGAGTGAGGTAGAGCCGGCAGATCTGGTGCATGATGAAGTGAAAATTTTGGGGTTTAATTTTTTTAAATGTAAATTACTAAAAAGACCCTTGGTCCATGGGTGGACCATTTTTTAAAATGACCACCCTAGTGGGAACCCCAAACATTAACTAATTAATAATCTAGTTTACATGTAACTGATAACAATTAAATACTATACTTTTTTAAACAAAATTATAAAATATTTAATTAAATGACTATTTTAACGCATATTAATATGTTTTGCTAATTTTAAAGGGCTTAATAGCACTTTTTGGTCCCCCCCTTTTTATATATGTGCGATCGGGTCCCTAAACTTCAATCACCTCGTACCTCCTGATGTTACCTTCCGTCAATAGTTTTTGTTCCTGGGCATCTTTCCATAAAAAAAACTAACGGTTCTGAGGAAAAATATGTAACTAAGAAGAAAAAAAAATTAATAAAAAAATAAAAATAAAAACCCAGAAAATTCATCATCTACCTTTTCTTCTATCATCTTCATCATTTCTCTTTCATTTAACGTAAAACCAAAAAAATTAAAAAACCTAAAATATCAAAATCATCTTCATCCTTTTTTTTTACCTCACAAACATCTTCATATTCATCTTCATATCACACACACTAAAAAATAAAAGAGAAATTCAAATCCATTACCCACCCACCCTAAACACACTCACACACAGACCCTAAGGGGTGGAGTCTACAGCGGTGAAGTGGGTGAGGATGGTGGATTTCTGTCGTAGGGACCAGTTGAAAGAGGTGATCTTGCTGTAATCGGCGACGTGGAAGGATCCAAAAGGGGATTTGGGGGTTATTTTTTCCGCTGTGGGAAATTAAAAGGGGAAGCACAACCCAAATCAATCCCTCAAAATCCATCTTCTTCATCACTCAACCCCAACTTGTATGTGTAGGATTGTGAGTAAAGATTGAACCTTTACGCCTCCAGCGACATTGTCTGGATCAAAAACTCTCTCATTTGAGGTGGCCAAGGAAGAAGACTAGGAAGTAGGTTGAGAGATTAAGTTGGAGGTTGCAGAAGCAAGGTCTTCCAAGCGACGCTGAGCGGGATAATGTTGAAGTTGGTGGCGGTGGAGGGTTAGTAGAGAGCGGTGATGGGCCAGTGTAGTAGTGTTGGCATGATGGTGGTGGGAGAGAAACATGGTGATCCTCACAGAATTTGAATGGAAAATCCAATGACGCCACATATCTAGTATAAGCCCTCTAGTTTCATCTGCGATTCAAGAAAAAGAAGCCTTTCATGTTTCTCTATGTTTGTGATCTAGATTCGTGTATTGTATTGACACTTATCGTAATTAATTGGTACCATATCTTGTGAATGTCTAAATGATACTTTTGGCACCCAAAAACATGTAACGGCTAGTGAGGTAGTCGAAGCGTCTCGCCAGCCAGCATAGCGAACTAGTCGATGGGACAGCTAGCTGAAACAACGCAAACAACCGATCATTTATGATTGAACGACTGAGGTTTAAACATGGACAAGAACTAGGTAAAAGTAAATGGGTCTTAGCACACAATGAAGATATCTATCAAGGTTGTAGAAGGCCCACATATGCTCGAAACAAGGAGAGGTTCGAAACAAGGAAGGTAGTTATTGCTTAAGAACAACCAATGACGAGTTTAGCTTAAACCAAAACTCCTTGGCTGACCAGGAGAAGCAACCGCAAACACCCAACTATTGTAAATACCGGGAATCTTGGGTAGTGGCAAGGGTCTTTAACTGCTATAGGTTACCCGAATTTTCCTCTAGAAATGGAGGAATGGTCATTTGTACAACACACACAATCAATCAATCAATTAAAACTACAAATTTCTCGAATTTATATTTTCCTTTTACTTTCATGCCTTTACTTTTCAGCCTTTATGTTTTCTTTACAGTCCTTCACCCGTTTATTATTTCAGCCCTTTATTTATACAACTTTTTGGCATTTACTTTCAGTCGTTTAAGCTTTTATCTGTCCATTGTTCTCTTTACCTTAGTTTAGTAGCCATTGTCACTGATACAAACTTCTCAATAGTAATCCCTAAGAGCTTTAGAGAGTGTCTTAGGAACCTACATTGAGGAACGAAGTCTCTTCCTCGAGTAATCGCTTGATTAGGGAATCGTTACGTTGGTTTCTCTCAGTCGACCTACACAATTACCTTGTCTGATTTATTTTGCACACCCAGTGGGACTTGTCTCTCTATTGCAAAGTTTCCATCTCCATCACGTGACCTAAATTGGGGTATGTAATTGAGGTCTAGCCGCGAAATGGATCCTGACAACAATCGTAGAGCAACCCTAGAGCATCCAACACATCTAGCCGCCAACCTTATACTTCCTCTTCCCCCAACCAACCACCACCTCCTACCTCTTCTACTTTCTTTCTTCACACAAAACCTTAGCCGCACTTGAGAAGGGAGAGTGAGAGATATATATATATATATATATATATATATATATATATATATATATATATATATATAAGAGAGAGAGAGAGCATATATCTAAGAAACAACGTCATTAGTAGGAGTATTTGCATGACAAAAAAAAACTCTTCTGTTTTAGTCACATTATTAAGCTATTACTTCGTCCTCAAAGCATCAAGTATAATTTTTACAAGCGGATGAAGGTGGTGGATACACGTTTTATTTTACAGTACTTATCGATGATGGAACGGTTGGGGAAGGTTGTTTGGTGGATGGGTGGTGGTTATGGAGTTTGGGTGATGGTAGGTGGTGGCTAGAAAGTGAAAGAAGAAGAAGATGAGAGAGAGGGGGACCAACATTGATGTGAAAAATATTGGATATTAACCAATGCACATGTGGAAAATTTCCACATGTTTTGAATTAAAAAAAAAGACACATTGCATAATAATGTCAGAAGTCTTTAGTTTTTCGAAGAAGCAAAAATAAATGTCAGAAGTCCTTATTTCAAAAAAAATTCTCAAGGATCAAAAAGTATACTTTATAGAGACTATTATAGATTCAAGTGTATATGTTGGGGACAAAACATATTTAATCTTAATAAGTATGTTGTACTCAAACCACTATGGGTGTCCAGCAGGCAGGTTCGGGCCAAAACCTCAGTTTTGGTCGAGTGAAGAACACCAAACCACCATGCCAACCATTGTTTGTTCATTGGCTATGGTGGTTCGGGTTTAGTTTGGCCAGGTGTCAGTTCATTCGGGTGGGTTAGCATAGGTAGTGAATCCAGAAAATAATCACAAAAAAAAAAAAAAAAAGAAGATGGGAAGAACACAGATCTAGATCAAAATAGAACACAGAAGAAGAAAAATGTACAAAGAAGAAGATAAACAACAAATCTCAAATAAATTACAATGAATCTATATTATAAACAATGTTACAAATTTAAAATGATAAAAAAAAATAAAATTTTACAACTGAAAAGAAGCTAAGGTTGAGAAACTGCAAAAAGTTAAAGCCTTGACTTGGGAATCCATGAAGACAACGACGATGGATGGCAAAAGTGTGACTGAAGGCGAGGACCGAACTACGATGACATGCACATCCATCAAACTCTTCGATCTCAAGGACGAAGAATCCATGGATGTTGAGGATGCACATCGATCTCGAGGACGACGAAGCCATGGATTTACGTGGTTGCGGATCTAGGGTTTTTGAGGAAGAGAAAGTGAAGTGAGAGGAGAGGGAGAGAGGAGGCAACGCTAGGAAGTTAGAGAGAGAGAGAGAGAGAGGTGGCAGTGAGAGGGAGAGGCGGCCAGTGCCGCTGATGGAAGTCACAGGATGAGGGGCGGAACTGAGAGAGAGACTCTGAAGGTTAGTGGAGGCTAAGGCTAAGGGTTGAGAGTCTGAGAGAGAGACGCATGTGGTAGTGGAGCTTCAGAGGTGGTTGGTGGCTATGGTTTGTGAGATAGACTGAAGAGGTTGAAGATTTAGGGTTAATGGGTTAATGCGAGTATTTATATGAATTAGTATTTTTTTTAATGGTGGCTTTGGATTCAAGGTTGGATCTGAGGTGTTCAGTATTTTTTTGGTTATCAGAGTTGGTTCGGTCGGTTCAGAGGTGAAACTGAACTCGACCGAACCAAACCACCAGAAATCGATTTTTGTCATCTGTCAAACCTGCAAACCGAACCGGCCGATCCGAGAAGCCTTTTTTTTGCAACGGGCCACCAAAAACTTGACGAGCCTAGCTAGCACTATGCAATAAATATTTAAAACAATATTGCATTTGCAAGTAAACAATTTTCAAATGTCAAGAAATGGTGACAGAAGAAAAATGTTTAGCGTATTGTAAAAACACATTCAATCATGTAGGCAAAGAAATAATATTCTTAGGAGAATCTAAAGGCATCACAACCAAACCCCTACTTCTTTTATCAAGCAAAAGGGAACTTGTCATTCAAAACTCAAAACGTTTCAAATCTGATTTTTGACTGAAATATCTGGAGATGATGCAGGCTGAATTTGAAATGAGTATGATGGGAGAACTTAAGTACTTTCTGGGAATACAAGTTGATCAAAAACCAGAAGCAACTTACATCCATCAGAGCAAGTACACAAAGGAACTTCTGAAGAAGTTTAACATGACAGAATCTACGATTGCTAAGACTATCGTGGTATTATGGAGAGAGAAGATGCCAGTGGTAAAGTATGCCAGAAGCTCTATCGTGGTATGATAGGTTCACTTCTATACTTAACTGCATCTAGACCAGATATTCTGTTCAGTGTACATTTATGTGCTAGATTCCAATCAGATCTGAGAGAAACTCACTTAACTGCTGTTAAGAGAATTCTCAGATATCTGAAAGGTACCACTAACCTTGGCTTGATGTATAAGAAAACAACAGAGTATAAGCTTTCAGGTTACAGTGATGCTGATTATGCTGGAGATAGAACGAAAAGGAAAAGTACTTCTAGAAATTGTCATTTTCTGGGAAGTAACTTAGTCTCATGGGCAAGCAAGAGGCAGTCTACTATTGCATTATCCACTGCAGAGGCAGAATATATCTCAGCAGCTATTTGCAGTACTCAGATGCTCTGGATGAAACATCAATTATAAGATTATGAAATCCTTGAGAGCAACATTCCAATCTACTGTGATAACACTGCTGCAACCTCACTCAGTAAGAATTCAATCTTACATTCAAGGGCAAAACACATTGAGGTAAAGTATCACTTTATTAGAGATTATGTTCAGAAGGGCGTACTTCTGCTGAAGTTTGTTGATAGTGACCATCAATGGACAGATATCTTTACAAAGCCCTTAGTAGAGGATAGATTTAATTTTAACTGAAAAATCTGAATATGGACTTTTGTCCAGTTTGAAGATGGATCAGAACCTCTGACTATGATGCTTCTTTATCAGAAGATGTCTAGTTCAGAAGGTAACTTTGTCAGATGCTGAGTACCCATTGGTGCTTACTCTGAGACAAGACAGCAAACGTGTGTCCGTTTATTCTGATGCCTCGTTCCTTGTGCCCGTCCGGACAATCTGTTGTAATGACTGTAGATGTGCTTATTCTCCACCGCGTGTTTTGTGTATTAACTGTTCATAATCATGTCTTTAATTTCTAGCCGTTGATTTTACTTTTGCTTTGCGATCAACAACGGTTATCTTTCAAAACCACTACGCACACACGTTCTCCACCACTCTTGTTTTTTGCTTCTCTCTCCTGTTTACAAAACCCTTATCTTCTCTGCAAACTCTCTCTCTCTCTCTCTCCTGTTCATCCCTCTTCTACCCAAACCTTCAACCTTCAACCTTCAATATGGTTAGATCTGAAAGGGATAATTCTCCTAAAAGGGTTGATTCTGCTGATGGAAGAGTATTCCCTAATTTGGTAGTGGGTCTCGCAACGGGTCAAATTGGTCATGTTCTTCGTCTCAGATCCACAGAGGCTACTCAAGCGGCAAATCAAGAAACTGGGAAGATGATTCCAATTACTCAACGAGACTGTGCAGTTACTTGTGTTTTCCCTCCAGAAGAACTTCAAGTTCTTGCTGAATGGCGTTTTAATCTCTACAACATTGCTGACAATGGGGTTGATCTGCGTCCTGAAGTGCAAGCTCAAGGCTGGGAAGGGTACTTCCATAGACTACCTGGTCCAGTCTATGACAAGTTGATCAAGGAATTCTGGAAGCATGCTGATTGTGATGATAATTTTGTGGTTTCTTTTGTTCTGGGTAGAAAGATCATCATCACTTAGCAATCTTTTGCTAAGCTTCTGGGTGAAGAAACCAGTAATGGTTACAGATTTCAGCTGCAGTAATCAAAGGTTAAGACAAAGACCAAAGAAACGGTTAACAAGGCGCTTTACTCTACATGGAAATCGGGTAAAAATGATTGCAAAACAAAGGAACTTCATCCTGATCTGAGGATTTGGCACAAGATCTTGCTGAACTGCGTCAATCAAAGGCCAAAGGGAAGTTCTCCAGACTACATCAACTTCACTTAGAAGGTGTTGCTCTTCTTTATCAAGGAACGCACTAAAGTCTGTCTTCCTTACTTTCTGTTCTCCTATCTCAAGGACTGCATCATAAAGTCAAGAACTACTGCATCACCCACGTCTGCAATAAAGTACATTCCATTTGGCAGATTGCTATCTGATATCTTCATTGAGAGCAAGTTGATAAAGGCTCTGAGAAAAGCTGGATGCACAGAAGATCTGACAACCATTGTTGGAGATGTCTTCACTCCTTCAACAATGAAGAGGATGGGATGATTGATAATAAAGTTGAAACTAACTCTACTATCACAAAGTCTGATGTAAGCAAGAGAAGAGTCCCTCTGAAGGACTACCCTCTCTGGTCAAAGGCAAATGATCCAGAGGCCATCATGCACTATCTTGATGATCTGAAGAGGCAAGGCTATGAAATTGATGTTGATGAGTTTTTCAGATCTTTGCCAGAACCTCCGGATTTTGAGTCTCCCAAGAAGAAGAAGCCCAAGAGAAAGCAAGTTGACACCTCTGAAACTAAGGATCCCTCTGATGGTGATGATGATGATGATGAACCTCCACCTCAGAAGAAGAAGAAGACAGTCAGAATTGCAACCAGAGTCACTCATCTAGAACCAACTCTGGAGCCTACTAGAGCTGCTATTTCTACCAGAATCACCAGATCTGCAGCCAGAGCTTCAAGTAAGTTTGTTGTTCTTTCAGATGAAGATGATTTAAATATGATTGATGCAATTCCTGTTGAATCCAACCCTGGTGCTACTATTGCCATACATTCTCCTCTTCCTGGCCCTACACCAATTGATCAATCAACCTCTCACATCTCACCACCTAGGCCTTCATTCTTTCAACCTTCCATTCAAGAAGAACCCCTCTGGCAAATGCTCCAAACTCCAAAGTCCACTGAACAAAACTCACTTATTATACTTCCATATCCTCCAACAGCCTCTAAAACACAAGCCCTTGAAACACAAACCTCTGAAAAGCAGGACTCTGAACCTAAACACTCTGATAGAGAAACTCTCTCTCCTGCTCCCTCTGTCTCCTTTCCTACCAATGTCGCCATTTCTTCTTCATCCAACAACTCTGAGACCACTAGGCAATTCTTTCAAGTTGCACATGAAAAGCTCTCAGAAATTCCTGAATATTACCTGAACGTTCCTAGCCCAAGGCAATATCCTGGACCCAGACCGGAACCTATGGTTGCTCCTGATTTTCCAATCAGAGCGGTCCCTCTGACTTCAGTGTCACCACCTCGTCCTCTTTCTCCTCCTCCTGAGAAAGAAAAGTCTGTCTCAAACCACTCTTCTGTCAAATCTCCAAATCCTTAGACTGAGACTTCTCATCCAGACTCTGAGACCAATACCTCTGCACCTCAAACTCTGCAAATTGGTTCCCCTCAGGCTGTCTCTGAAGCTACTAGCAGCAATCATCCTTCCTCACCTGAAACCAGTATCCCAATCGTTCCTTATACCTACCTTGGACCAAACACCCTGCTTGAATGCATCCACTTATTTAATCATGAAGCATCTATAGAGGTTCGCAACGTGCATGGCAGCACTGACTTCAGTAAGGATCCAGACTCGGTTGCTGAAGAATGAGATCGTCTGTGCACTTGGATGCTTGACCAAGCTAAAGTGACGATGGGTTTCCTTAATGCTGAAAAGGATAAAAAGATTGAAGCTGCTATCCAGCGACTCAGAAGAAGAGAAGCACTGAATGAACAGAAGTTAAGAGACCAGCTCTACATTGCAATTGAAGAAGCAAGGAAGAAGAAAGAGCAAGAAGAAGCGGCAGCAAGGTTTGAAGCTGAACAACGCGAAGCTGCAAGGTTGGAAGCTCTGGAACGGGTTGCTAGACTACAAGCTGAAGTTGATGCTCTTAGGAATCAAGCACTTGTGCCCATTCCATTCACTGATATAGCCTCAACCTCTGCTCAAGTTCCTCATTCTTGACAAGGCTCTGCTACTCAATCCTCTGATCAAGCCACTTCGTCTGCTTCAAATCAGCCAGGATCTTCCAGACTTGATAACATTGAACGACGTCTTGAATCTCAAGAAGTTCTAGTCAAGGGCATGGCAGAAATGCTTGCTGAGCTTCTCCGCAGGACACCCAAGCCTTAGTTTAGGAACTCTCTTCATTTTATTTTCTTTATTTCTTTTTACTCTGACTTTACTATCTTAGTAATTTCTCTTTCTTTCCTTTATTTATGTTTATTATATGACATTTTGCATTATGTGTTATATGCTTACTTGTTCTATCTATGATTTTTGCATTCTTAACACAACATATAACTGAAAATTCTTTTTATTAATAATTCAAACTTGCATTACATCATTTAGAAAGGAGGATTTTTCCTCAATCTTCTACATTGCCTACGCATCTCTGTCCTATCTAGTTCCAGACGATAGTGCCTATATTCGAAGTGGACCAAGCTTCGGCGCAGCTCCTGCCTCTCAGGACCCTCCGCCATAGTCTCTAGAGTCGCCTCTACCGCTCTGATTTCTTCATAAAGGTCCAGCTCCTTCTGGAAGAGTTCTTGCATTTCCTCAACGAATCTGAGGAAACTTCTGAGGATGTTGTCCATCTCCGGACTCAGATCCATCCCCAGCAACTGATTGGTCAGCTGGTAGATGCTAGGATCCTTTGGATGCCTAACATTGATGAACAAGTCTTCATTAAATGCCTTCTTCCTGAGCTCTTCTACGCAAGCTATGTATGATGCCATTGCGATTTGAATTCTGAAGCAGATGAGTTGTGAAGATTGTTATGGATTTAACTGCCTTTTATAAGCTGAGTTCAGTTTCCAGACGTTAATGCTGAAGCAGTTTCTCGAGATATCTTCATTGGAAACCGATGCAAGCATTTAACCTTTTGGCCGGTGGTAAACGTTCCTTTCTTCCTTAGCCGGTGTTCTTCACCTCATTTAATTTTCTTCATCTGCATTAATTAACTATTTTCTTAATTAATTATATTATTATCTTTTCTCCATTTTTTTTAACTTAGATCTTCTCTAAGGGGGAGTACCTTGTACTTCAAGCTAAGTTTTTCACACCCCATACTTTTTGCTTATGAGAAAAAGGGGGAGTACAACCAGTATTTGATGTGTAAGATGTGTTAGTGTGATTTCTTTTTCTTTTGGAGAATTCAAGAGTTCCATTCTTTATGACCATAGATCTGTCGGTGGGCATTTGCAAGGAATACATTTTCAGTTCTTCTAAAGTGATCGTATGCTAAATCGGTTAACTCTGTTGCTTTTACCTTGCCCTTGACTCTGAATAGTTATGCGCTCTGATATTCATATATTATCTATGTCATAAACTCTCACTCTGAACTCTTTTATTATTTAGCTCATAATCTAGATATTACTAATGTTTTCATTAAGTCTTAGATTCAAGGGGAGCTAAACTCAGAATCAAGCTGTGACTTGGATTCAGAATGAGTAACATAAACCATTCACCTCAGGATAAGTTTATCTCTACTCTCTAAACTCTGAGTGAATTCAGTTTATTGTTTAAGAATTGTTCATCAAAATACTTGGTTTTGTCATCATCAAAAAGGGGGAGATTGTAAGATCAAGTTTTGATCATGTAGTACAACTCTATGTTTTGATGATTACATGTTAACTATTATGTATGAACAATTATGGTACTCTAACGTTGTTTTCTGAGTGTTTATATGACAGGCTCTGACTCTGGTCTAATTACACTTAAATCAGAAGCACTATGCTCAAAGAGTAACCTACGCAACGCTTTCGCACTCACTATGTTCAATCTGAACAGTAGAATATGCTTCAGAAGATCTAAAGTTAGATAAGCCCTGATATGCATTCAGATCACTTGAAGTTCTGAAGACCAGAAGTTCTGAAGGTCCAGAAGCTCTGAAGGTCCAGAGGCTCTGAAGGTCCAGAAGTTCTCAAGGTCCAGAAGCTGAGAAGTGAAGACTCTGAAGTCCAAGAGTAAGCTGACTCTGAAGACCAAGCTATCCTACTCTGAGGTCCAGATGCAGAGGATACGAAGGTCAGAGGATCCATGCTTCCCTCTGACTCTGATCACCAAGCTTCACAAGTTCCAACATGAAGCGTCACTCTGATCAGAAGTATTCTAGGTTAAAGGTCAAGTCGCTATCCAAGTACAAAAGCAATTGTACTATTCCTGACGACCTTACCTATCGCGTTCAGCCATAGCAGAACCTGGAATTCCCATATCTGCCCTCCAACGGTAGCATTCCATGCAAACCCTAATCCTTGGAGTATATAAAGAGGCTGAAGATGAAAGATGCCGCCAAAGAAACATTGTTCAAGCTCAAGCAATATTCAAATATTCTCTTAGAAATCTTTCTTCAAACTGATTACATTGTGTTTACCTTAGCTTTCTGAGAAGGATTTCTTTGTAAACCCAAAATTCTTAAACAGTTGTTTGTTTTTCTTAAGGAGACCATGGTTGGTTAGATCCTTGAGAAGACTAAGAGAGTGAATCTTAGTGATAGCTAAGTCATTGTATTGTTAGTCACTTTGCAGGTTGCAAGTGCAGTTGTAAAAAACTCTGATTAGTGGATTGTCTTCATTCTAAGAAGGAAGAAATCACCTTAACGGGTGGACTGGATTAGCTTGAGGGATTTATCAAGTGAACCAGGATAAAATCATTGTGTGCTTTCCTCAACTCTTATCTTAGCACTTTTATCTTCCGTGTTTGAAGAGATTTGTTAGAATCTCATGTGGGAAAATTTTTATTCTGAAAACGCTATTCAAACCCCCCCCCCTTTCTATCATTTTTCATACCTTCAAGGGTGATAGGATGAAAGGATGATGCGTGGATGGTTGGATGGTTGGATGGCATAAAGGCTAGGTGATAGGCATGTCCATGATGTCATATTGTTATGTTAATATGATGATATACATTGACTAGAGGTTGCATAAAGGACATGTGTACAATAGATGAAGAAGTTGAATGTTTGACTGCAGCTGAATATGTGTTGTCTGTTATGATGACTTCCATATCCATTGCATGGTGGCGACGTGTTGTTTTGCTGGGTTTATAGTTGAAAAAATTGGTCGTCGAAAATAGAAGGAAAGTCAAGAGTTCAGCGCATTTGGGCGTAGTGAAGTGTTTTATCCTGAGAACATTGAATGAGGTAGAGTACCCAATGTGTGAGGAAAGTGATACGAATGTTTTAGAGAGAGAAGCTCTAACCGCTAGAGAGAGAGAGTAACTGAATTTCAATCTGAATATTTCTCAAATGAGCTAAGAGTCTCTTACAATTGGTATTCCCCTCCTATTTATAGAGGCAGAGTTGGGCTTTTGCGCCTTTAATCTATCTAAATGGGCCGGTTGGGCCCTGGAGAGAGAGATGCCCAAGTCCTTGGCGCGCTCCCTGTACGAGGTTAGTGCTCCTGGGCGAGGGACCCTGGGGTCTCGCCCAGTCCACAAGACACCGAGCTCGAAGCATGAGAGCTAAGTGTGTCTTTAAGCAAAAAAGCTAAGGCGAGCGTCGTAAGAAACTATCCGATGCTAAAACCTAAAGTTTTTAGTAAAATGAAGAACAGTAGCCTGAAGGTGCGAAAAACACTAGAAAGGGGGGGGGGGGTTTGAATAGAGTTTTTGAATCTCGGGTATACTTTTTGGCTTTTTCAAAACTCAAAGATAAAAACTAAGTGCTGAATGATAGGAAGTAAAGCACACGAGTATTTTATCCTGGTTCACTTGAGATAAAAGCTCAAGCTAATCCAGTCCACCTGTGAAGGTGATTTCTTCCTTCTTCTGATGAAGGCAATCCACTAAAATCAATGAGTGTTACAACTGCACTTTGCAATCTGCTAAGTGACTAACAGTACACTGATTTTCTCACTAGTATCCTCTTAAGAAGCTGATCTACCGATCCTCTTAAGACTAGCTAAATACTGAATCAACCTTGATTCAGTCCATTCAAGATCCGACCAACCTTGGTCTCTTGATGAACTTTACAATATGATGTAAAAGGTTTCGGGTTTACAATGAGTGCTTCTAATAAGCGAATAGTAAACTCAGAAGTTTAAGAACAGTGAAGAAATAATGCTAAGAGAATGGTTCGTATATGTTGAATATTTTCAGCAGAGTTTCTTAGTCTCTTTCTTCTTTCTTCAGCCTTTATATACTCCAACACTTGTGATGTAGCCGTTGCTAGGGTTTTATCCGTTGGAGTTGCAATTCTGTAATATCAGACTGCTAGGCTGTACAAGGTAGGTGGCGGACAGACTGAGACTTGTACGACGTTGTACTGTGATAGAGACTTGTCCTTTCACCAGTTGACTTGTGATGAAGGAGCTTTAGATGAACGTTGATGAAGCTTCTGATCATCGTCAGATTGAAGCTTGGAATCTTCTGACCATGCAACTTCTGCTTCTGAACGAGTTCCTCAGAACTTCTGATCGTCAGAGCTAGAATAGCCTGGGTCTTCAAAACCAACTTCTTACAAGTCTTCAGAACTTGAGTCTTCTGCTTCTGGACCGTTCCACTGGAACATCTGGTCTTCAGAACTTCTGACTTGAGTTCTTCAGATCTTCTTGAGAGCTTCCATCTTCAGAGCTTCTGAAGTATTTGCCACTGTTCAGAACGAACTTGATAGATTAAATAGCTCTCTTTTTAGTAACCCTTGGTTCTTCTTCTTCTGAACGAATAGGCTTGGGTCAGATTCAGAACCTGTTTGTCACAACTTAAAAAGACAAACGTTAGGGTACCACAATTGTTCATCATCACAAACCTTAATTGTAATCATCAAAACATAGAGATGCAACCACTGATCAAACCTTGATCTTTCATAGCCAACATGGCTTGGCGAATGTAAGACCTGGATTTGCAGAACAAGTTAAGTTCCGGCTCACGCGTAGAATCAGTGTAAACGTGACAGGAGTTTGTTGTTTGAGAAAGATCAATGAAGAAGAAAGTTCAGGAATTGCTTGAGGAATATTGCGTAGTCGATGTAGGAGTTAGTGCGAGTCGTCCGCACACCTGCCTCATGGCAAGCGTGTCCAGAATAGGCTAATTTCGCTTTAGAGCAACATTTTAAGTGAGATTTCGAATCCTTGGAAAATTTAAAGATTCTCTTTATTTTTCCTTCGACCAGCGTTTCATTTCGGAACTCTGGACTGTACGCATGATAGTATTCACTTTTCGGAAGTCCGCCGACGCTAATTTCTTTGCTTCGAAACCCTAGATTCGAGCGATGGATGAAGACTTTTTCTATTCGGGACTTCTAACGAAGTTTCCGTCCGCGTTGTCAGATTTGTTTCAATATTTCCAATCTTTCTTCTGTAGGAAGTTTTGTCGTTTGAGCATCACAGCAAAAAGTAGTTTTTCGGGACAAATTTACTTACACCGCCTTTGGGATTTTAGATATCGTTTTTCCCAAATGTCAGAGATTTGTTTTGAGTTCTGGAATTCTTACGCCAGAATCTCTCTTAGGATTCATCGGTGAACGTGCTGCAAAAATCGGAATCGCGAAATTTTCATTTTCCCGCGATTTCACCTGCCTATAAATAGTCGAAAAAGCAAAATATCTTCATTTTCTCTCATTTGGGGCCGTGGATTGAGGAGAGGAGAGGGAGAGGAGATTTTCGCCGAAAGTCGACCGATCTTCGCGCAGTTCGTCCCTACTTCAAGGTATCGACGTAACTAGCTTGATTCTTACCTCTAATTACTGTTTCTACTGCGTTTCTGAAGTCGTTTCTGTGCTCACAGTTTTGAGCTTTTTGTAAAACTGTTCGTTTTCTCTGATTTCTTGCTTGGGTTATCTTCCCTACGTTCCCAAGAGCCTAAAACCTCTGTCAGTAATCGCCGATTGCGATCGAGCTGTCAAGGATCTGAAAAACTGATTCAAAACCCTTTTTGTCTCACATTTTGAAACTTTATTGTCGAAAAGTCGTAATCTGACTTCGTGCCTTCAGGACTTGTTGTCACGGATGTCGTTAGGATCATTGCTGTCAAATTTGTTTTCCGAACTGATAACTTTGAGGTTTTGAGCTTTTATTTTGGACCAAAACGCCCCTGAACGGCCGTATTATGGTCCGATTGTCCGAAAATTGTTCCGACAGTTTCTTTGCCTTAGTTTTACCCTAAAACTACCTTGTAAACAGATTTGATCGAAGAAAAAGAGCCGGAGCCCTTTTTCCTTTTTGGCCGTGGGCTATATCAATGAGGGGGGGGGAGTTTTCGTTTTCGAAAACTTGTCTTTACGTACCCGATTGTCGTATTCTGAAGCTTTAATGCTTTGTCTATCGTTTATGTGTTGTATTGCGATCGAACTAATCGATTTTTTTTGGATTCTGCTTTGTTTTCTCCGAGGTTCAGTTGAAGGAACTTTAGGAGCTTCAAAGCATTTGAGTGAAGGAACTTTTGATTGCGAGGCTGGAGCAGCTCGAGGTTAGGGCAACTTACTATATTAGCTATGATTGCATGATAGGCGTCGATAAATTCGACTTATGCTTTATTTGATGTTGTTTATGATGATGAGTTGATGTTATGATGCTTTTCCATAACTTGTGATATTGTGCTATTGTTGGATTGTGCGTTTTGACGCGACTTCGGAGTGGAGATTCATTGATCTGGTGATCTTTGATATTTCAGGTTGGATGAACAACCCTAGGCAAGTTCAAATGTGGGGTTTGAGACTTAGCCATTTGTTAGGATTCGTTTGAATACTTAGACTTTCCCTGGGAAACTTCTTTTGGAGGGTTTTTGGAAACTTAGAAAGATTAGAATTTCGAAAATTAGAGACTTTGGGAGACTTAGACTTTGAGAAATAAACTCATAACCTGACTAATCCAATTCGAAACGTTTTTACTAAACGAATAATTATAGGGAACATAAAGGAGAAAATGATTGCGAAAGACGGGGAAAAGTCGACTTTGGTTGTGGGTTTGGAGAGTTTTGGAATTGGGGAAAGCCACTAAGGTGAGCTATGGTGATGATTGAAAGTCACCGAGTACTCTAGTACTCCTGGTAGTGTTGTTCGAGTCGTGTTGTATTGACCGGCACAGACTCTGAGCTTTGTTTGTGGGTTTTGTGGTGGGAGTTGTGTTGTATTGACCGACACTAACTCCGAGTCGTGTTGTATTGACCGACACTGACTCTGGCTTTGATTTTGGGTTTTGTTGTTGGGGTTGTGTTGTATTGACCGACACTAATCCCTTGGGTTATCTTGTTGTTGGAGCCGTGTTGTATTGACCGACACTTAGTGCTCTTGTTGTTTGGTCTGTGTTGTATTGACCGACACTAGAACCTTGTGTATTCTTGTTGGTGGAGTTGTGTTGTATTGACCGACACTTACTCCGAGTTGTGTTGTATTGACCGACACTAACTCTTGGGTTGTTTCGAGTTTGGGTTTGAGCTAAACACTTATGTGGTGAGGACGATTCGATGTTTGGCTAACCATATTGCATCAATCGGGTGAATAACGGGAATGGTTCACCTGTGCATCTCATGGTGAATAACGGGAATGGTTCACCACTGCATTAATGATGAATAACGGGAATGGTTCATCATACGGTGAATAACGGGAATAGTTCACCAAGGATGAATAACGGGAATGGTTCATCCAGGATGAATAACGGGAATGGTTCATCCATAGTGAAGAACGGGAATGCTTCACTTGTGGCGAACGGGAACGCGTCACAATCCGGATCATATTGTGCATTTCACGCATACATTCATTCTGACTGGAATCGTGTGCTGTTTGATTTATTGAAGCATTGTTAGAGCCAATAACATGCTAGGATTGCTTATATATATATATCAACATATATATCTATACCCCATATCACATGTTGAGTGTATATCTACTTATTTCCGTGAGTTGACCCTAGCGCCTTGGCTTTGGTTTCATGTTTGTGTTTGGGAGGTCGGCCTGCTGCCAGATGTCGACGGTGGATTGGATTTCGATGGTCTCTCCCTCGGGGGGGATCAGGTATGAGTTTGTGGACCGTCATGCCCCCACCGCTTGGGTGATCTATCTTGTGGGTCATCGGACGACGTACCGGGGAAGGGTCATGGAGGACCGGACTGACGAGCGTGGACGTCTGACGAAAGGAGCTTTACGACGCATGGAGCTGAGCTTCAACTTGCCGACTTCAGTTCGCTGTGGACTCGGTACTGGGAGGGTAGGTTTAGGCAGGCGTCATATTTTGTGTAGAGCTCTGATTCGTTTTGCTTTTGGGACAGGGTAGGTTCCCGACGCATGACTTTTGTGTGGTTCTCTTACTGAGGGATCACAGTGAGTCAGTCGGACCATAGGGGTCTTTGCTTAGGCCATTTTGAGGCCGACTTTCTCCTAGTGGTTTGTAATTATAATTTTCTCACTTACACTTCTGGGTCTGTATATATTTGGCTACGGGCACACTGCTTTGGAGTCACTGCGAGTGCGCGTGACGTGGAAGTGCAGCTGAGGCTGTACATGTTTATATTTGATGTATATTGTAAGACCTGGATTTGCAGAACCAGTTAAGTTCCGACTCACGCGTAGAATCAGTGTAAACGTGACAGGAGTTTGTTGTTTGAGAAAGATCAATAAAGAAGAAAGTTCAGGAATTGCTTGAGGTATGTTGCGTAGTCGCTGTAGGAATTAGTGCGAGTTGTCTGCACACCTGCCTTATGGCGAGCGTGTCCAGAATAGGCTATTTCGCTCTTAAAGCAACGTTTTGAGTGAGATTTCGAACTCTCGGAAAATTTAAAGATTCTCTTTATTTTTCCATCAACCAGCGTTTCATTTCGGAACTCTGGACTGTACGCACGATAGGTTTCACTTTTCGGATGTCCGCCGACGCTAATTTCTTTGCTTCGAAACCCTATTTTTGAGCAATGGATGAAGACTTTTTCTATTCGGGACTTCTAACGAAGATTCCGTCCGCGCTGCCAGATTTGTTTCGACGTTTCCAATCTTTCTTCAGAAGGAAGTTTTGTCGTCCGGCGATCACAGCAAAAAGTAGTTTTTCGGGACAGATTTAACTTACACCGCTTTTGAGATTTTCGATATCATTTTTCCCATATCTTAGATATTTGTTTTGAGTTCTGGAATTCTGACGCTAGAATCTCTCTTAGAATTCCTCGGTGAACGTGCTGCAAAAATCGGAATCGCGAAATTTTCATTTTCCCGCGATTTCGCCCGCCTATAAATAGGCGAAAAAGCAAAATATCTTCCATTTTCCCTCCATTTGTGGCTGATTTCGTGGAGAGCAAGGGGGGAGGGGATTTCCGCGAAAACTTGACCAATCTTCGTGCAGTTCGTCCCTACTTCTAGGTATCGAGGTAACTAACACGATTCCTACCTCTGATTGTTGTTTCTGTTGCGTTTTTGAAGTCGTTTCTGTGCTCACAGTTTTGAGCTTTTTCTAAAATGGTCCGATTTCTTCGATTTCTTGGTTGGGTTATGTTCCTTACGTTCCCCTGAGTCTAAAACCTCTGTCAGTAAACTCTGATTGCGATTCAGTTGTCCAGGATCTGAAAAACTGTTTCAAAACCTTTTTGTCTCACATTTCGAAACTTTATTGTCGAAAAGTCATAATTTGACTTCGTGCCTTTAGGATTTGTTGTCACGGATGTCATGAGGATCGTTGCTGTCAAATTTGTTTTCAGAACTGATAACTTTGAAGTTTTGAGCCTTTATTTTGGACCAAAATGCCCCTGCGTAGTCGTATTTCGACCCGATTGTCCGAAAATTGTTCTGACAGTTTCTTTGCCTTAGTTTTACCCTAAAACTACCTTGTAAACTGATTTGATCGAAGAAAAAGAGCCGAAGCCCTTTTTCCTTTGAGGTCGTGGACTATTTCCTTTAGGGGGGAGTTTTTCGGTTTCGAAAACTTGTCTTTTCGTACCTGATTGTCCTATTCTGAAGCTTTAATGCTTTGTCTATCGTTTATGTATTGTTTTGCGATCGAACTAATCGATTTTGTTTGGATTCTGCTTTGTTTTTCTCCGAGGTTCAGTTGAGGGAACTTTGGAAGACTCAGAGCAATTGTTTGAGGAGAACTTTGTTTGCGAAGCTGGAACAGCTCGAGGATAGGGCAACTTGCTATATTTAGCTATGATTGCATGATAGGCGTCGATAAACTCGACCTATGCTTTATCTGATGTTGTATATGATGATGATTTCTTGTTATGATTGTTTCATAACTTATGATATTGATGATGTGTTGAATTGAGCGTTTTGACGCAACTTCGGAGTGGAGGTTCATTGATCCGGTGATCTTTGACATTTTGGGTTGGATGAACAAACCTAGGAAAGTCCAAATGTGGGGTTTGAGACTTAGCCATTTGTTGGGATTCGTTGGAATTCCTAGACTTTCCCCGGGAAATGTATTTTGGGTGGTTGATTTTTCGAAACTTAGAATGATAGAGCTTTCGAAAAATAAAGACTTGGGAAACTTAGACTTTGAGAAATAAACTCATAATTTGACTAATTTGAATTGAAATCATTTTTATTAACGTTTAAGCATAGGAGAACTGAAGGGGAAAAATATTTACGAAAGGCGGGGGAAAAGTCGACCTTTGTTGTGGGTTTGGAGAGTTATCGGAATTGGGAAAGCCACTAAGGTGAGCTATGTTGATGATTGAAAGTCACCGAGTACGTTAGTACTCTTGGGGAAGTGTTATGGAGCCGTGTTGTATTGACCGACACCTAGTGCTCTTGTTGTTTGGGCTGTGTTGTATTGACCGACACTAGACCCTCGTGTAATCTTGTTGGTGGAGTTGTGTTGTATTGACCGACACTAACTCTTGGGTTGTTTTGAGTTTGGGTCGGAGCAGTTTGTTGTTTGGCTATCTAAAGGATAAGCCGGGGGAACTATAAGTTTCGAAGTACATTGGTACTCCTTCGCTCGTTGAGCAGTTTATTTAGCCATCCAAAGGATGAGCCGGGAAGCTTCACTGAGGCGTGAGACTTCGTGAAAGCATGGAACTTCACTGAAGCGTGAGACTTCGTGAAAGTGAGTAAGCTTCACTGAGGCGTGAGACTTCGTGAAAGCAGAAACTTCACTGAGGCGGGAGACCTCGTGGAGACGGGAACCTTCGCTGAAACGGGAGACTTTGAGGAGGCGTACACCTTTGCTGAAGCGGGAGACTTTGTGGAGGCGTGCAACTTCACTGAAGCGTGAGACTTCGTGAAGGCGCGAAACTTCACTGAAGCGTGAGACTTCGTGAATGTGTGAGATTTCACTGAAGCGTGAGACTTCATGAAAGCGTAAGACCCCATTGAAGCGTGAGACTTCATGGAAGCGTGAGATTTCATCGTCGTTTACCCTAGGGCAACGACAGGGAACATTGGTTTAGTTGGATACGTGTGTGTTGGGAGGACGATACATTGTTTGACTAACCTTATCACCTAACTTCATATGTTGAGATTGTGATGATTTGATGTTGATGAACATCGTTAGGTATTAATGATTGAACTGTGTAGGAGATTCGAGAACATGCTATGTATATACCTTAGAGTAGGCAATACATAACCTATATGTATATATATACAACATATGTATATATCCCTTTTATCACAAGTTGATTGTATATCTATTGTATTCTGTAAGTTGACCCTAGCGCCTTGGCTTTGTTTGTATGTTTGTGTTTGGGCGGTCGGCCTGCTGCCAGGCATCTGTCAGCCGGTTCATGATGATTCGTTGTGCGGGAAAGACCCGGAGCGGAACGATTATTACTGAAGCTTTCGACGAGGACCCGGACTTCATGCCTGATCGAGGGAGGGTCGATGATAGTAGTGTGGGGTATGGGTGGTTAGAGTCTTTTGGAGTTGGTTGTTACTGTAATAGCTCTGATTCGTTTTGCTTTTGGGATCGGGTAGGTTTCCGACGCATGACTTTTCGTGTGGTTCTCTTACTGAGGGATCACAGTGAGTCAGTTGGACCATAGGGGTCTTTGCTTAGGCCATATTGAGGCCGACTCTCTCCTAGTGGTTTGTAATCATAATTTTCTCACTTACACTTCTGGGTTTGTATATATTTGCCTACGGGCACACTGCTTTGGAGTCACTGTGAGTGTGTGGGACGTGGAAGTGCAGCTGAGGCTGTACATGTTTATATTTGTTGTATATCGGTTAGTTGAGTTGTTGGGTTTTGTCTTTACTTCCTTATCGTTTTGATTTAAAGGAAAGAAAACGAAAAAAAATTACCTGTTTTCCGCGTAAAGATTATTTTTGGTTACTAAAGTGACACCTGGAAATCGGGGTGTTACATATATTGGTTAGTATAGTGGTTGGGCTATGTCTTTATTTCCTATTGCTTGATTTAAAAGGAATCAAACGGGAAAAAAAAATTACCTGTTTTCCGCGTAGAGTTTATTTTTTGTTACTAAAGTGGCACTCGGAATTCAGGGTGGTACAGCGAACAAAGCTTTTAAAATTCATATTTCAAACTTCTGCTGCGCTCCCCCTCTCCGGGCGGTCCGAGTCCACAGGCAGGCTTGTGGCGATGGTATCTGACTCGCTCGCCTCACAATAGCTACGCACGTGCTCTGAATCGTGACTCTTTGACACGTGTTTGGCCTTCGCCACGCGTCGTGCCTTGAAGTAACGCTAAGATCAGCGAATCCATTGAAACCCCAACTGCTATCTCTAAAACGTCCTTTCAAGTCGCGGTAAAGACTGACAATTTAAATTCAAAAACGGTAAGCATCAACTGTTGTAACCTTTCTTTAATGCGTTGTCCCCGCTTCCCGAGATCTACGTCATACCCTCTTGAGCAATCACCCCACCTTTGCCATGATGGGGCACGATCCCCCAACTGTCATCACCCTCATCCTTTAAATTCTCCTTCTCCTCCTTATTAAACATTTTCCATCAACTGCCTCTGTACTCTCTTCCGACTCTCACTCCCGTTTCCTCTGTTGACCCTGCGACCTCAACATCCCGGATCTTCTCGCTCTTCTTCCCTATGCTTTCCCTGGTTAGTTTTCCTCTTTCCTTTCTCCTTCTACTTTTATAATGTCTTCAGCAGGGTCCCTTTCCTCCTCTAAGGAGATCAAAGCTCATCGCTTGGCGACCTTCGCCACTCTCCCTTCTCCTATCCCAGAACCTCCTGACCAAGAGGTTCTTGATCAACCATCAGAACTGTCAACCAACGGATCCATTTCCAATCTCGCTCGTAGGGCTGGTGGGCTTTGTTATTCCTCGTCACTAGAGAACCTTCTTTGCACTACCAGATGTCAGGAGTTGGACCGCCCTTGGCAACATCGTGAACTTAACAACCCCAAGTATTCTCACTTCTTCTTTGTGTATGAATCATCGTTTCTCGATTTGGGCATTAAACTCCCTTTTTCACCTTTTCTCACCCAAATGCTATGCGACATCAACGTTTCTCCCTGCCAACTTCATCCTTGTTCCTGGACCTATTTGCGGGTTTTGAAATTCTTTGCCATAGTGTTGATGTGGCGCCTTCCCTCGCCCTCTTCTCCTTCTTCTTTGGAGTAGATTCTCAGCCTCGGGGGACCCACGGCTGGGTCACTCTGGTGCCCCGGCTAGGCCGAGAGCGGTTTATTCCTCATCAGGTCGGCTCTGAATCTTATTTGGCTCGCCGGTACTTCTGGGTCGTTGTCCACCCTGCTTATCCCTCGCTGTTTACACAGAGAGGAGGAAAAGCCCTCTTTCCGTTTTACTGGACACTGCGCCCCAAACTTTTATCCGATTTCCCCAAAATGTCCTCTTCTTCAAGAGAAAGTTTCGCTATTGGGGTCTTATCCCAAGTTCCCCTTTTTAGTTGTGCCAAACTGCTTGGCGCCTCCCCTGGATCTAAGTTGATCCCTCGAATAGGTTTCCTTCTTTTTCCCTCCATTGTCCCCTTCTCTCTTTTCTTTTAAGATTTTTATTTCTAATGGCTGTCCTTTGTCTTTTTGTCAGGAAAAATGAAATTCTCTACTGCTGAACTGTTGGAGGCCTTCCTCTCTGGGAACGTCAAGGCTCCTACTCCTGTTCGCGCCGAAGAGAAAAGGCAAGACTTGCCGGCAGACGATGGCTCCTCAAAAAATAAGAAATTAAGTGAGCCATACTCTCAAGCTTCTCAACTGGATACTGCGGGCGGAGGGGAAGTTATTCCCGCCCTCTCTGCTTCAGTTGGTTCACATGACTCCTCCCTTCCTGTTCAAGGCGACGAAGTGAACACTTCCTCGGCCGAGGATTTTCCTTACCCACTGGCTCAGACGAAGACTCAGCAATCGCCATCTTTCATTCGTCCTTCTTCTCCCGCCCATGTGACTCCAGATTCGTCTAACCCCGATTCCTCAAAGGTTGGTGACGGAGAAGGGGGGCCTTCTTCAAGCTGTCCAAAGAATCCTTCCCGCGATTCCACTTCTGACCCCTTTTCCTTTTTGCTTTCTCACCCCTATCTTGAGAAACTGAGGGAGGTTCCCAGTCAGAACCCACAGGATGCCGCTCAAGAGCCTGTGTCAAACCTTCTCCGTGCCGACTGTTTGTTCGCCCAGGTGGCCTGGCAGGACGAACCCCTCACCGGGATCGCGGGGCTTTGTCAGGAGGTGGAGAAACTGCTTGCTGCCAATCTCCAGGCCGATGAGACCTGTTCCAAGCTGTCCAACCAGCTGGCTTGTGAGGTAGACAAAAACAAGAAGATGCAGAAAGCCCTCACAGAGGCAAAATTTGCCCAAGCTGCAGCGGATGAAAAAGAAAAACGACTTGAGGACCAGGTTGAAGGGCTCTGCAAAGACCTCAGCTCCAAGGAAGCCATTGTCGCTTCTCAAGAGAATGACCTTTCCGCTAAGAGCGAGGAAGTTGCTGATTTGCGCAGAAGATTGGCAGATAGGAGCAAGACGCTCGCCGACGCCCAGTTGGATCTGGAGTCCAAGTGCAAGCTCTTGTTGGAGAAAGATGCTCAGGCCCTCGCCTTGGAGGAGAAGATAATGAGTGAAGCCGCCCACGCAGTTGCCAATGAACGTATCCGTGGCTTCCTGATCGCCAAAGCTCAAGTCAAGCACCTCCATCCTACCATCAACCTTGACCCTATGGGAGTTTTCAAGAAGATTACCCCCGCCGGGCTGGAGGGCCTTGATGATCCGCCAGAGGTCGCCTGTGTTGACCTTGGAGATGCTGTGGAACAAGAGGAAAAAGACAAATAGATATGAAACTTTCTAAATTTGGATTCTTGTAATGTCAGTACTTCTTTGTTTGATTTGCATTTTACTTTGAGTTAGTTAGTTCGATTTTAATTCCCTTATATTTTTATGCACGCTTTAGCGCTTTCCAATTTTTTTCTCTTGGGCCCTCACGATTTCCTTGTTTCTGAATTACGTCTGACGACATTGATGGTGTGCTGGGTTCAACTAGGACTTTTTGCTCAATTTTTGAACCGAGACTTTTGTTTTGTACACACGTATTTCCCGTAAAATCAGGTGTGGCCCCACAAGCCTTATTAGGCGGGGTCTTACAATTGCTCAGGGCCCAATGGCCATATGGGTTTACCCGAGACTTTGAAGCCTAGTTGAAAAATGATCGCCCATATTTCGGGGAGATTATTGGGATAAGAAGCTTATCCGCACACATCGCCGACGAGTGACGATGAGTTGCGTCGGCTTCTCTGGAGCAATCCCCAGACATCAAGGTCGTGTTGGGATTGCCACTTTCAGGGAAGTTTTCCCACCGAGCTCTCGCCGCAATTCAGTGTGATTGAAATTGCTGGATACAATTTTTGTATTTTCAATCAGACGTGATAGTCAACAAACTCCCGAGATGGAGAACAAGAACGTGTCTTTGCTTTTACCATTTAGGCACTTTGGCCAATAACTTCTTGAAATGGAGACCAAAAGTATACTTCTTCATTTTCATTTTCAACTCTTCAGCCTACGTGAGGCGCGCTCCTTGCCCTTGCATCAAATCCAGCTTTCTATCAATCCATTAGCTGTTGTAGTATTTTAAGCTCGCTGCGTTCCAGGATCGTGGCAATCGTTTCCCGTCCAAGCTTTCCTGGTGATAAGCTCCCTTTCCCAAAACTATCAAGATTTTGTAAGGTCCTTCCCAAATTGGGCTTAGCTTGTTTCCGGTGATCCCAGTTCGTTTCTTAAGCACCAAGTCCCCCTTCTGCATTTCCCTCGGCCGTACTTTCGAGACATATTTGGCCGCATCTCGTTGCTTCATCGCGGCCTCCCTGAGGCGGGCTTCATCGTGCGTTTCTGATACCAAATCTAGCTCTACCGCCATGTTTGAAGAATTCTCGCCCTCGAACTTCGGCGTTGTTCGCCACGAACTGTTGTCTATTTCCACGGGAAGCATGGCGTCCGCCCCATAAGTCATCCTGAATGGAGTTTCCCCCGTAGTTGAGTGTTGCGTAGTGTTGTACGACCAGATTACAATCGGGAGCTCATCCAACCAGGCCCCCTTTGCCTCTGAGAGCCGGCACTTCAAACCTCGCAAGATGACTTTGTTCGCGGACTCCGCCTGCCCGTTAGTTTGTGGATGTTCCACCGAAGAGAACCTCCTCTGAATACCCATCTCTTCACAGAACTCTCTGGTTTGATTACTCGCAAACTGCATTCCATTATCTGAGATGATCGCCCTCGGCACCCCGAACTGGCACACGATCCTTTTGCAGTAAAAACTTATGATCTTGGCCGTTGTAATGCTCGCAAGGGGCTCAGCCTCCACCCACTTGGTAAAATAATCCACCGCCACGAGGATGAACTTCATTTGTGACCTGGCGGTAGGGAAAGGTCTGACAAGGTCAACTCCCCACATGGCAAAGGGTCAGGCGAAGCTGATTGTGGTCAATTGCTTCGGCGGGGCTCTGGGCAAGTCCGCGAATACTTGACACTTTTCGCATTTCTTTACGAATTCCGCACAGTCTTTCTTTATTGTGGGCCAGTAAAAACCCGCTCTGAGAACTTTGCTCGCCAGTGACCTTCCTCCGATGTGGCTAGCGCAAACTCCTTCGTGAACTTCTGTCATAACAGCCTCGTATTTCCCCGGCGGGAGACACCTCAAGAGGGGCGAACTGAATCCCCGTCGAAAGAGAATCCCATCAAGTAATGTGTAGTGCCCAGCTTCTCTCCTTTGTGCCTTTGAGTATTTCACTACATCGCTTGGTTCCCCCGCTAGGATGTCGACGATGGGATCCATCCAAGTTTCCTGGCGATCAACCGACGCCACCAACTCTCCTTCTATGCTGGGATTGGCAAGCGTCTCCTGAATCACGCTTCGATTGTTTCCAGGTTTTCGAGTGCTCCAAATGTTCTATCCTGAGAACATTGAATGAGGTAGAGTACCCAAAGTGTGAGGAAAGTGATACGAATGTTTTAGAGAGAGAAGCTCTAACCGCTAGAGAAAGATAGAGTAACTGAATTTCAATCTGAATATTTCTCAATTGGTATTCCCCTCCTATTTATAGAGGCAGAGTTGGGCTTTCGCGCCTTTAATCTATCTAAATGGGTCGGTTGGGCCTTGGAGTTAGAGAGGCCCAAGTCCTTGGCGCGCTCCCTGTACGAGGTTAGTGCTCTTGGGCGAGGGACCCCAGTCCATGAAGTATAGATGTTATAATGTACATGTTGAAAACATTAACAAGGTGAAAGAATTCTGTATAATATAGTGTGATGAGTTGAAATATAGTCAAGAATATATCTGATAATGTGTGTGTGAAACAAAGAATTTGTGGTAGAAGTGTGATTTTATGTATGAAATTCAAATTTCAGTTTCCCGATAAAGACATGCATGTTTAGTATAAATAGTAGGGCAATTGATGTATTGAGCACATCAACTTGAACGCACATAGCATTTGAGAGGAGGTCATAGACATGGTTTTTGTTGTTGAGTTTTGTTTTGATGGCGAAGATGTTTCAGGTTGGTGATGAGGTTGCGAAAATTACCCATAAGAAAATTTATGTGGGTTATTATTATTTTTTTATATTAATTTAAATTTAAATTCTAAGTTAAAATAAGATGAATTTTAAAGATAGGTAGGTATATCATTGCTTTCCTAACAAATGAAAGAGTGATTTACATTTTTTTTTTAGCTTGAGGCTCATGCTGAGGTTAATGATGACGGTACAAATAATGGTGTTGATACTAAAGCAGTCAACAATGCAAATGGAATAGTTAAGGTTTAGTTATATATTTTTATGATATATATACGCATATATTTTTATGATATATATACGTATCTATATGAGAGGATTGTTCTCGTAATTTTTCTTCTTATATATTCATTTATTTTGCTCTTGAAAAAAAAAAAAGTTTTCTCTCTCAACAATATATTTCGTTAGATTTATTATAGGAAAACAAATATGTTATTAAGAAAGTAATAAATCTATTTATGAAGTCAAACTTAATTTTAAATTTTAGATTGACATATTGCATAAAAAGTGGCATAATTTTAGGAGATTCCAAATTAGGTCTGCTGTCAATTATGAAAACCTATAAAATTTATATAAAAACTCAAGTTGGAAAAGTGGAGATACTGTACCTCACGTTCATTTTGAATGGTTTTATTGGCAGGAAAGAAAATAATGTTTTTTCATCACTTTTTCCTTACATTGGAACTATAAGCAAGTTAGTTTTGTATATTCAAACGCTGCATGCTTTAAAATTTACCTTCCATGTCTCCTCATAATTTCAAAGGCTAATTTGTTGTGGACTGCATCAAACGTGTGCAGTGAGTTGGTTTGAAAATGGGGTCTGAACATATTTGTGAAATTCAGGAATATAACCTCTAAAAGAAGCAATCTGACAGACATTTTGTATATGATTAGAATGATATCAACAACTTTGTCTGTAATACTACAAAAATTAAAATACCATGTTGCGCTACTAAAAAAATGTGATTTACCGACGGATTTTAGCGAGGGAAAGAAATCCGTCGCTATTAGCGACGGAATGCGACGGATCGGCGTTTTGAAAATAAACATTCAATTTTAATATTTAGCGACGGATTTTACCCCTCGCTGTTGTTCCGTCGCTAATTCCCTCGTTAATTCCATTTTAATATTTTATATTGCAAATTAGCGACGAATTTATACCGTCGCTGATTACCTCTCGTCGCTAATACCCTCGGTAAATTTCGTAAGAAGTTAGCGACGGAAATGTAACAGAAATTCCGTCGCTAAATGAATTGTTTTTAAAAATGAATAATTTTCTCCAGGATTCGAACCTGGGTCTTGTCAGCCAAAGGGAATGCCTTAGCCATTTGAACTACATGATATTTTATGTTTTATGTTTTGAAATAAATATATTTAACTTTAAAAACACTAATAGGTTAAAAGATTTCCAAACACTTAACCAATCCCTCATGCTCGCACAGTACCATTTCCAAACACTGAAAACTCTCACATGGCTGCCGCCGCCCTCTCCTCTCATCTCACCTTCCCTTCGCGTGTCTGAACATGGCCGTCGCCGCCCTCTCCTCTCATCTCACCTTCCCTTCGCGTGTCTCGCGTGTCTGAATCTCACGTGGCCGCTGTCGCCCTCTCCTCTCCACCGCTAGTCGCTTGCAAACCACAATAAGCTTAAGGGAAAGATCCTCTCCTCTCCACCGCCGCCGCCCTCATCCTCCATTGCCAGTTAAGGAAAACGAAAAGGGGTAGTGTAAAGAAAACGAAAGGGGCAGAAAAGGGGCAAGAGAAACACAAGGAACAACAAGAGGTATGATATTGTTTTTAGGATTTTTCAATATTTGTGACTTTTCCTTTCAGATTTTGATTGTTTAAAATACAATGTAAAACATTTCATATACATTCATTCACCCAAATGCTTTATGGGAAAGATAGAGCATATCGCAGAGCTGATACTCTATGGGAATGCTATGACATTTCATATACATTCATTTCATATGTTGATTTGCTGCCAGTGGTGTTTTATGGGTCCTGATCTTTCCTGGGTAGAGAGGACAGCCGTGACTTGGCAGCTTTGGCGGGTGTTGTTATTTAAAACATTTGTTTCTGTCTTCTCTACTTTCTAGTGAAGTTGTGCTTCAGTTCACAAAATAAGAGTTTTATTTGAGATGTAAACATGAATTAATTAACATATTTAGTTGTATCATTACTCCATAGAATAGTTTTATTACAGAATGTTGCAATTGTGAAATTACTTCAATTGTGAAATTACTTGCTCATGAAACACATTGTAGAAATGGTGTTACTTGTTTGAAGTATTCTATCTTCTGTACCTTGTTCATTCATGCTATGGTGCAGATAGGACTAGAGAAGGCATCATTTAGATGTAAAAAGAGAGTAACATGCTTAAACTGGGTTGCTTTGAGTAGAAACATTTCCTGTTTACATTATAAGTTTTATGCTTCTAGTTTTATCATTAGTCTTCGTTTCTGTTGTATTTTTGTTCTGTTGTGTTAGGCTTCTTAGTTTTATCATTAGCCTTTTAGATTTTAGCTATTAGTTTTAGTTGGCTACTGTTCTATTTCTATTTGCCTATTTTTTGCACTCTGTAATGTTGAGCAAGCTCATCAATCTTCTTTTTAATATGTAATGTTGAGAAGTGTGATATACTGGCAGAGTGGCAGTGCTTGATTAACTTATTTTGGTAATTGACTTGTCTTAGTCACATTGATGAAATCTCTCGAATCAGTTCACATGTTGTGTCATATTTATTTCAGTTACCCTTGCATAATTAATTTTTTATGACGTGAAGGCTTACCAGTTAGTTCTTCTTGTAGATCCAGCTGTTGCCAGAACCAGAACACCAAGCCAAGAGGAACCAGTACAACTTTTAATATCAAGGTTTTTTTACTCAATCTGTCACTAACTGTCTTCTTCTCAATTCAGTATGGTGACAACTGTGATGAGGTTATTATTATAATATGTTTAGGGTTTATGATTATTCTTTTCAAGTGAGGAAAGTTCTGACCTCTTTTTAGTGAAAATTGCACTGTAAATGAAGCAACTTTTCATCCTCTTTACAAAACCTTTTAGTTAATCATGGTTGTAATCATGGCTTGTGATGTTTTCACTTTCTACCCCAGTACTTGGATATTCTGAAAATAATTATTAGAGTACAAAAGTGTAAGCCTATGCTGTATAATTATTAGAGTACAAAAGTGTAAGCCTATGTTGTTTTCATAGCAGCTACTAATATTTGGTACACCATTAAATTTAACAGGCCCAGAAATAATCAGAGCATAATAAAGTAAGCCTAAAGTAAGCATATGTTGTATATGTGTATATAATACCACGAAAGTTATTAGAAATACTTATTGGTTGATTAAAGTAATAGGGTTTCATTGAATGAACTAATACTTATTGGTTGATTAATGTGTTTGTGTGTTAGAAGCATAGATGTGCCTGAAAGTAGGAGATGGATGGATAATAGATTGGATTGTGATAGGCATGTGACTGAAGAATTCATTATAGGAATTCATGATTTTATTAAGTATGGTTGTGAACAAGATCAATTTGTTGTCGGAGGTCAGAAAATCAGGTGCCCTTGTAAGAAATGCAAGTGCATGAGATTTGAAGAAACAGACTTGGTGAAAGTCCATCTATGTAAGAAAGGTTTCATGCCTAATTATTACCATTGGACAAATCATGGAGAACCGATTCCTCAAATGCCCCCAATGGTTGATGATCACTCTTACTACAGTAATAGTGGGCCAAGGGAAATGTATAATACTTATGAGCAGTTGGTGATGGATGCTGCTGGACCAGTAGTTGGTAACTATCTTGAGCAAGAGGACATGATGACCGAAGATCCTAACCCTGAAGCATCTCAATTCTTTAATTTGCTGAACGCCGCAAATTCTTCTCTATAGGATGGTTGTGATAAATATTCTATGCTGTCAGCTTCTCTAAAAGCCCTAAGTTTGAAGGCAGACTATGGTTTATCTGAGGGGTGCTTTAATGAATGGGTGCAATTTATGGGTGATGCAATGCCCGATGGTAACTGTATGCCTAAAAATTTATACCATGCGAAGAAATCAGTTGCTGAACTAGGGCTAGAATGTGTGAAGATTGAATGTTGTCCGGGGGGTTGTATGTTGTATTATAAAGAAGATGAGATGTTGCAAAGTTGTAAGTTTTGTAAGGAGAAGCGATATAAAGAGGTAAAGAAACAAAGTAAGGTAAAGTTGGTTCCACTGAAAAATATGTGGTACTTCCCGCTTGTTCCAAGGCTACAATGATTGTATTCTTCGACACAAACAGCTAGTCAAATGAGATGGCATCATGAGCATCACAGGGAGCCAGATATCTTGTGTCATCCATCAGATGCAGAAGCTTGGATTCACTTTGATAAAGTCGAGGAGAACTTTTCTTTTGCTAAGGAACCCCGAAACGTAAGATTAGGCTTATGTTCCGATGGCTTTGCTACATTTGACATATCGGGAAAGAAATATTCTTGTTGGCCTATGATTATTACTCTGTATAATTTGCCACCATGAATGTGTAACACCCCGATTTCCGAGTGTCACTTTAGTAACTCAAAAATAAAATAAAGCGGAAAAGCAGGTATATTTTTTTTTCGATATTTGTTTTAAGTAAATAAAAGACTTGACGAATTAAAGACTCAACCCAATCGCGATTAACAGCGACTAATATACAGTATAAGTACAGCCCTCGCTGCAACTAAAAACATCGTCACGATAGTCCTCAAGTGACGGAAAGTAACATCAAATAACTGAAAGTAGTGCCCGCAGGCAAATAAGTGTGACTCATAAATAGAGTCATAAGTTTTATAAATACAGTCCTCCGAAGAGTAAGTCAGCCCAAAACGGCTTCCAAAAGAAAGACTTCTACGTCCGACAAACTCCTTGTGATCCTCATGGAAGAGAACCACACAAAAAGCTAATAGTCGGGGACCTACCCTGCCCCAAAATAAGAAATGACAGTCAGAGCTATGACAACGACACCCGATGTACTACACCCCTAACATCGACCCTCATCTGATCCTGCATGAAGTCCGGGTCCACGTCGAAGGCTCAGTAGTAGTCATTTCGCACCGGGTCCTCCCCGAACGACGAACCATCTCGAATCGGCTGTTGAACGTCTGGCAGCAGGCCGACCGCCCAAACACAAACATGAACACAAAGCCAAGGCGCGAGGGTCAACTCACAGAATAAAATAGATAATACAAGTGTAAGGCCCAAGTTTTAAAGCTTTGGATAAGTGAATAAAATAAAAGAGTTTATTTGATTAAGATAAATTTGTGAAGGAAAAAGGTTCAGGAAAAGTCCAAGAATTTATCGAAACACCGATAAGAGTTATTGCACGACTAACATACGCTTAATCCTAGGTCAAAGGTATTAGTGAATAGTTAATTTACGCTTTAGGACACGATGGAAACTAATTCCAAAAATCCTCAGATAAATGTTAGAACTTCTCTTTTCCGTCCTTAAACAATTATTTCGATGCGAAATCCTGGAAAGTACGAACGTCAAATTCCAATTCTCGGAAGTTTGCCGAAACAGAATCCCTGATAGTTCGAGAAAACCTAAGATCGACAGACGATGAAGACTTTTTCTATTCGGAGCTGCAAAAGAAGATTCCACCCGCGTTCTCCTATTTCTCTCGTCATTCCTAATCTTTCTTCAGAAGGAAGTTTTCTCGTCCGACGATCACTGCAAAAAGTAGTTTTTAGGGATAAACCGACTTACACCGACTCATGCCGACTTTGGATCATTTGGTTTAATTCCAAGAATCCTACTTTGAGTTCTGGAATTCTGTCGCCAGAACCTATCTTAGAATGCGCAGAGGAACGCGCAGGAAAAATCGGAATCGCAAAAAAATCATTTTTCCGTTTTTTTCCAAAACCTATAAATAGCTTGAAAATTTGTTTTTTTGCAAAAAAATACCCATTTCCCCTCCCCAAACCCGCGAGCATCAAGAGAGAGAGAGAGATCCGGATCTTCGTCGTTTCTTGCCCGTTTGCTTCACCGATCGTCGCTAATCGAAGACCTCGAGGTAGGTAAACTATACTCTCCTTCGAATCGTCGTTTCCGTCCACTTCTCCTACGTCTTTCTGAGTTCAAAATTTTGAGGTTTTTGAAAAACTGTTCAAATACGCTGATTTCAGTGTCTAAACTTCTTCCCTGCATGCTCCTGAGCGTGTTCTGCGGATTAGATTTTGTCAAATGTCGACGAAATGCCGCCGGGATCAATTTCTACCTTAAATACCCATTTTTCGGCAAAGTCGCAACCTTTGGGCTGAAATCTATCGACCTGGCTTAGTGCTAGTAGGATTTATCGTCATAAACGTCGTTGTTGACGTCCCCATCCAATTTGTTTTTCAAAAATCCAGTTTTGAAATTCTGAGTTTAAAATAATGACCAAACTACCCCTATATCAGTTTTCGATCCGGAAATTTTTCTGAGCTTAGATCCGCCTTAGTTACGACTTATGATAACCTAGGAACCAAGTTTGATCGAAGAAAAATCGACCCTCCCAATTAAGGAAAGTGGCCGAGAGCTATACCAAGGGGGGGAGGAAATCCGACTTTTTCGAAAACTTGTCTTAACGCGTTAGATTGTCGTACCGCGGAGTTTGTAATGTACCGTGTAATCCTAGGACTTATCGTTTGCTGAGTTTCTGATTCATCGTGTTAATTTCCGTGATTTTTGCTTAAGGTTCTGTTGAGGAGGTTCCTGGAGATCAAGGCGAGGAACGTGAAGGAGTTTGTGAGGAAAACGCTGGAGGAGCTACAGGTGAGGGCTACTCTCTGAATTACTAGATAATGCTTTAGGTGTCGATGAAATTCGACTTGATTTATGTGTTATGCACCTAATTGCTAAATGTCTGAAATGATTTCTGAGGCTTCGGCCGAACTTGTTGAGTACTTGATGCCATGATATTGTGTGCTAAATGATTCGCATGCTATGTGCTACATGGTTAACTTAGGATGTGTTGGAATATGCTGTTTATGCCTATTGGTTGAGCTGTTTCATTGATGCTATTCCACTCGTGCCTATGTTTCTGGAAAGTGAGGATTACGGGCAAGTCATGCCGAATTTTTATGAGATTTTGAGAGAGTTTGAAAGGACGAACGAAGTTCGGACCTTGTTATATTTTAATGGATCGAGACCTTCTCAGAAATTAATTGGTATTATGGGATCCCTGAAACTCATAGGAAGTATAATAAGACTAAACGAAATCTATTTTCTCAAAGAAAATTCATAAGACATTAATCAATCTCTAAACCCCTTGAACAATGATAACAACTTTAGATAAGAGCTTAGAGCCTGAATATTAGTCTTGAAGATATGATAAGTGTCGTCGAGTCCAAGTTTTGAGGAACTTACAAGTTTTCGAGTATGTTGATACTCTTTTCGCTCGATGAGCAGTTTATTGTTTGGCTATCTAAAGTTTAGCCGGAGACTATAAGTTTCCAAGTACTTCGGTACCTTTTCGCTCGATGAGCAGTTTATTGATTGGCTATCTAAAGTTTAGCCGGGAACCATGAGTTCCAAAGTATCTTCTTCTTCTTTTGATTAATTCATTTTGTCGCAGAATCGACGTTTGCCTTAGGGTAGGCTTTTTAGAGACAATAAGTTAGCTAGAACACGTGACGACGTGTCGAGTGAGGTCGGAGACGTTGTTTGGCTAATCACTTGCATTCATGCACTCATTTTGAGGTTAATACACGGCGTGATACCGGACCTCGGTGGATTCCAAAATGGTCATAAGACCCGGATTTCCATATTTAGGACACTACGGTGGTCCTTAGTAGCAGACGGAATGGCAGACCTACGGGTTCACTGCTGATCTGACTACTTTTGTGTGGTGTAAGAGGCGCCCGAGCGGAATGGTCCCACTTTGGCCGGTGTTAGGGCTGACTCGATGGTGTCCATCCTTCTTCCGGAATGCATTTTGTTACCCAGCATTGCATTTCATGCAACATACATGCTGACTTAGTTGCTGAGTGTGATTGGTACCTGTTTATCCTACTTGAGGCATGCTAATTGTTATTATGATCTTTATATTCATTGTGATATATGCAACCCTAGGATGTTATCCCTAAACGTATAAGCCTGAGAGGCTAAATAATTATTACCCTATATATCTGGTTTTATTATTTATATAATTCTTTGGAGTTGACCCTCGCGTCTTCTGTGTGTGTTTGGGCGGACTACGCCATTGTCAGTTGAGTATGGCGGACCGGTTCACGATGGTTCACCCTTCAGGGGAAACTAGGTTGAAGAAGCTTGATCAGGAGGACTACGGTTCGGGGGTGGTCGACCCCACTGGCCACCGAGAGACTTACTCGAGATGGGATTAGTGTAGGAGTAGTGTCGATGCTCTGACCGTCATGCTTCAGTTTTGGGGACATGGTAGTTTCCTACCGGTAGCTTTTTGTGTGGTTTCCTATGGAGATCACAGAGAGCTGGTTGGATTTAGGGGGTCTTTTCTTAGGCCGCTGGGCCAACTTGTTCTCAGATTTTGAGGTTTAGTGTTGCGGACACAGTATTTTTACCTTGGTTTGTACTTTTGCCTACGGGCGTTACTCTCTTTTACTTTCCGTCACTGGAGGGTTACTCGTGACGTGGTTTACAACTTACAGTGGGGGCTGTAATCATATTGTATATTAGTTCTGTTATCTTCGTTTTAGAGTTTCATCTCTTTCTGTCTTTACTTACATTATCGAAAAAAAATAATTCACGTTTTTCCGCTTAAGTTATTTCTTTGGTTACTAAAGTGACGCCACCGAAATCGGGGTGTTACACTGTGGTATCAGAGCTTGTCGAGTCTTTCGGGAGTCTTTGGGGAATAAGTTGATATGTAAATAAGTAACACAAGAAAGGGGGGTTTGAATTGTGTTCTTAAAAATTACTTGTTAAAACTTTAGTTTATGAAAAGAAGATAAGTTCTTAAGAAAATTGTTCTGGTGACTTTTCAAAAACTGTTTAGTGCAGCGGAAGTAAGTAAATAAAGCAGAACGATCAGCACACAGGAATTTATACTGGTTCACCCTAAACGATTGGGCTACGTCCAGTACTTGGCCACCACCAAGATTTTCACTAGCAAGTATCAAGGACTTCTCCAATACAAGTATTAGACAGGACTTCTCCAAGTATTATCACGGACTTCTCCAAGTATTGTACAGGACTCCTCCTAGTATTATCACAGACTTCTCCAAGTATTGTACAGGACTCCTCCTACAATCAACAAGATTGTTTGGCTCTACAAGAAATCTCTTCTCAAAAGAGTTGGTGTAGACAATTTATGGCACTGGAACTCTCAAGTGTTTTGGGTTCTGAAAAGACGTTGGAACACACAGGAGTTCAGAATCTAAGAGAGAAGTAAGGGAAGAGGTTTGACTCTTTTAAGGTTTGGTATTCTCTCTTGATTTAGCAGAGGTATGAGATCGGATTTGACTCTTAGGAAATCTGCTGTGAGCTTTTAATGCTTTGAAGAATGTTTTGATTAACTGCTCTGAGTTCTTTCTTTTCTCGCAATAAATTTTTCTCTTCTTCTTTTCTTCAATCTTCAGATATGTCCTTTATATATGACCTTGCTAGTTGTGTAGCCGTTGAGACACAAAATCTGGCCTTTGTTCGTAGCCGTTGTGAGTGTCATCTAACCATTGATTCAAATCTCCGGTTGGTAGCTTCATTAAATGCATGCTGCTGTTCAAAGCTATCCTTTAGCCAAAAAGGTGTACTTTGTCAGCTAGTAGGTGGTGATAGCTTTGGGCTACTTTGCAGAAGAGAGACATTTTGGAAAAGTGATGTTGACGTGTTGTCCTTTTTCCTCTTCATTGGTCATCGAGACTTCTCTCTTCAAAGTAAATCAGTTTGCACGTGACCAGTTTAGTTTCCTTCTGACTAAAGCATGGAGCAAATAGTTGAGATACAATTTTGACTTTCCCGCTCAAAGGCATCTTCTGAAATTCTGAGGTATGACGTGGCATGAAACGATACAGAACAAGTGTCTTCCTTGTTTACTAGACGATGCGGTCATATCTTGTGTAAACTTCTTTTTCCTTATAAGGCTTAGACATATTCGTTGAAGCATGCGACCTTATAATATATATTTCCTGAAAAATGTCATTAACATCTGGAATTAGATTTTAGTAGAGAAAAGTATTTATAAAAATTGTTAGGATCAAAATAAGATTGAAACACGTAACACGTTTGAACTTAACAATCTCCCCCTTTTTGATAATGACAATTTTTATTGAAAAGGATAATGATCAAGAGTAAAAAGAATTTATGCTCCCCCTCAATTGGGTAAGATAAATGTTAAAAAACAACTTATTCAAAACATATTACTCCCCCTGAGTTGTATAAAACTATGGTGTTAGGTTAAGGAAGCAACCTTGAACTTGATCTTAACTTTTCTATAATTCCTAATTCCTATTTTCTCCCCCTTTGGCATTATTAAAATGAAAGGGAAAAGAATGTAGTAGAAAGGTATAATATGCATAGTAAACATGGCAAACGTTAGTTATAAAACGATAAGCATGATGGAACGATAAAAATATGCATAATCAGAGAACAATTGTCTGAAAACATAAAAGTAAATGCGAATTGTTCAGGATAGAGAGTTGGCCATTAGCCAAAGCGTGTCAGCAGCTGATCGATTTTCTGGGCAAGAGTCATGAACTGCTGGTTGATGTGGTCACGGTGGTCTTCAAAGTCTTCTCTGGTGACAAATTGAGTCGCCAAGACTTGAGCACTTGAGCTTCCACCTTCAGTCTTGAAATCAGCTTGGAGTCCCTCAGATTCATCTTCATCAGCAGAACTGTTCAGTTGTGACTCTGTATCATCTGCCTCTTCAAGCATCTTCTCCTTTCCTTTGTCAGCGTTGGCTTTCTTAGGATGAGAAACAACTTCAGGAATGTGAGTGGGTAGGAGTACAAACACCCAAGTTCCAAATTTCAGTGAGAGCGCGGAGGTCCGATTCATGAGAGAATATGGCAGAGTACCAACATATCCCTCAGGGACACTCAATTTCCAGAACTCTGGATCAGGAACTTTGCAAGCGTGAAGTTGGAACAAGTAGTTGTCATCCTCTTGTCGTTTCCATGTGGCGGTGAGTTGATTGCTTGAAGACTTGTCAATCTTTCTTGCCAGAAGGTTCAGGTAGCTTTTGAACGATCCCTTGGTAGTCCTCAAGGTGCGTCTGCGTTGGATAGCAGAGGACACTTGCGTCTGAAGGCGCCTCTTTCTTGCTTGAGAAAAATAGAGAACAGTACCGGATCTGCTTGCCTTCTTAGTGCTTGCTTCCGTGAACGGTTTGGGAGTAGAAGTCATATGCTCATCAGCAATCAATGACTTAGGCAAAGATTGAACAAGTTGGAATGCAGAGGCATTCTCTTGTGCAACGACAGTTTGGTCAGAGATGAAAGCAGTGTTCATGGTAGGGTTTGGTTGAGATGTGAGGGGTTCATTTGTTGTTTCAGTCAAGGGTTCATTGAGGTTTGTGTTTGGTGGGAGTTTTGGCAATGGTTCAGTGTGGTGTTGTGAATGTGTTGGAGAGGAGTGTGGTGTTTCAGTATTGTCAACAAACAGTGAATCCAGAAATTCTTTGTTGGACATTTCAGAAGGAATTTCTTGATAAGGTAAGAGAGAGTTTGCTAACCTTGTGTGAAGGACAAAGTCCTCATCAAAGAAGGGCTCCTCAGGTTCAGCAGAGAGAATCTTCCTTTTCTGATATGCAGGTTGTGGTTCAACAGTAACTTGAGATTCTTCAAATTGCTTCCTCAATCTCTTTAGCTTTTTGGGTTCAGCATTCTTGACAGGCGGAGAACCTTTTCCTGATCTGGTTCTGGAAGCGATGGGGTTGGATTGAGACTGCAATGGTTCACCACTCTTCACAATCTTGATTCGAACAGACTGTTCTACCTCGTCCTCAGGGAACGGTGCGATGCGGAGAGATGCAGGAACAGTTCTCTTGGACGGTTCCTTCTTTGACACATCGGACAGTTCTGTCAGATTTTTCTTCCTTGTCTGGACAGTCTGTACATCAGATACCTTTTCTTTTCCTCTGGTGTTTTTCCTTGTTCTGGGCAAGTATTCTTCAGGAACTTCAGAGGCATCAAAGGGAATGTGCATTTTGCTCACATCTCCCAGTCTGATTGGTGAAGGAAAGATCACATCTTCATTCAAGCGATCCTCTGATTCCAGAAACTCTTTGATAACACCTTTCTTTTCGAAAATAACGGTCAGCAGCGAGCCAAAAGGAAGGTATCCTTGGCTTTTCTCCAGATAGTTGATCAAGTAGTTCCACATCAAGTGTGCAGGGTTAATTTTCACTCTTTTCAAGATCTTGTACAATGCGTACCTTGCGTGCGCATTTACATAATTTCTTGCACCATCCTTTGGTAAGACAACCTTGCTAATCACAGCATTGTTGAACTTGACATCATCAATGAGATTGCCCACTTCCACAGTCAGTGGTTCCTCTTGGTTCTTCCAAATGCACTTCCAGTCATCAACTTTCGCAAACCAATTTGGGGAATATTTTTCACCAACTTCCAACTTCACATTCAGTGCTTCAGCCATGTCGTTGAGAGTCACTAAGATGATCTTGTCATTTACTTTGGACTTAATGACTTGTCTGTGATTTATCACAACGGCACAGTCATAAAATTCCTTTACCAAAGGCACATACACTTCTCGCTGAGCCATGGTGTACACCGTCTCCCAGTCCTGATGAAGTAAGTCTGCAAGCCCAGCCATCTTCACGAAGGCAAACACCTTCAGATCAAAGTACCTTGGGGACACAAGAGAGTTGTCACCTAGTTTCTCAGTTTTCACGGCTCCAACCTCCTTGAGTTGAACAGAGCGTTGGCGGTTGATCCTCTCTGATCTCCTCTGGATGATCTCCATTTCTTCAGCAGAGTAAGGTGTTTTACCACCTTTCTTGGATTGGGCCTTAGATTTGGAAGGGGCTTTGGAAGAGGTAGCAAGAACTCCGGCCATTTGGGAATGAGAGGAAGTTTCAGAGAAGGCTTAGGGTTTCTTTACTTGGAAGAGAGAGAGTAAGTGTCAAATGAAGTGAGGTGAAAGAGAGAGAAGGAAATCTTTTGGATATATTTGATTTGGAATAAGGAATGACAGTTTTGGATGGTGTGCAGATGGCGGTTTTCTTTTCATGAGTGAGAAACTATTAAACAATTGAGCAGTTGAGATCACGCGCGTTAAAAGTAAGAGAGATAACTGCTTCGCATTTAATGTGATGGGACCTTTCAAAGTTCACTGTTGTAGCACGTGCAAGAGTAATGATGCATTGAACTAAACAATGTCTTTGCCAGCTGTTAACCAAACGATATAGATTTCCTGAGAGCAACTTCATTGAACAGAGAGTTGTTGAACGATTTGATCTACTGGTTGAACAGTGAGGAGACAGAACAGTGCGGATGTTCTTCGAAGAACGAAACCTGCAAAATAGAAACCTTTGTTTCCATACCTTTTATTGAGCAGAGTGCATATTTATCCTTGTTCTTAGATCTGAGAATCTGCCTTCTAAAAGAGGTTTCGTGAGTATGTCAGCAAGTTGATCTTCTGTGTGTATATGAGATATATCAATGTTTCCCTTTGCCACAAGGTCTCTAATGAAATGATGTTTGATCTCAATGTGCTTTGTTCTTGAATGCTGAACTGGATTCTTGGCAATATTGATAGCACTTGTGTTATCACATAAAAGAGGTATCTTGTTTTCATGAATGTTGTAATCCTCAAGTTGATGCTTTATCCATAGGAGTTGTGTACAACAAGAACTTGCTGCCACATATTCAGCTTCAGCAGTGGATAAGGAAATAGTGCTTTGACGTTTACTTGTCCAGGATACTAAACAGTTTCCCAGAAAGTGACATCCTCCACTAGTGCTTTTCCGTTCAACTCGATCACCAGCATAATCCGCATCACAAAATCCTTTCAACCTGAAATCTTCACCTTTCTCATATAATAGACCAAGATTAGCAGTACCAATTAAATATCTAAAGATTCGCTTAACAGCACTAAGATGAGATTGTTGTGGGTTTACCTGAAACCTTGCACATAGACAAACACTAAACATTATGTCTGGTCTGCTGGACGTTAAATAAAGAAATGAACCAATCATCCCTCTGTACGATGTTGGGTCAACTTGTGAGCTTTCATCACTTTTGTCCAGAACAGTGTTGGGATACATAGGAGTACTCATTTCATTTGACTTGTGCATGTTGTATTTCTTGAGCATATCCTTTATGTACTTGGACTGATGTATGAAGATCTTGTCTTTCTCTTGCTTGATTTGAAGTCCCAGAAAGAATTTCAGTTCTCCCATCATACTCATTTCAAATTCACTTTGCATGAGAGTGGAAAATTCTTTACACAGTTTATCGCTAGTTGCACCGAAGATGATATCATCAACATACAATTGTACAAGGATGTAGTCGTCCTTCAATTGCTTCTTGAAGAGGGTGTTGTCAATCTTTCCTCTTGAAAAACCATTCTTCATGAGAAAGTTGCTTAGACGATCATACCAAGCCCTTGGGGCTTGTTTTAAACCGTACAGAGCTTTCTTCAACCTGTACACGTAGTCTGGAGTGGATGGTTCTTCAAAGCCTGGAGGTTGCTTCACATAGACTTCCTCTTCAATTACTCCGTTCAGAAAGGCGCTTTTGACATCCATTTGATATAGCTTGATGGAATGTTGACATGCAAAAGCTAGGAGTATCCTTATTGCTTCAATTCTTGCAACTGGTGCGAACGTTTCAGTGTAGTCAATTCCTTCTTATTGGTTGTAACCTTGTGCTACTAGTCTCGCTTTGTTTCTAGTGACTTTCCCATTTTCATCCATCTTGTTTCTGAAGACCCATTTAGTACCAATGATAGATTTTCCAGTTGGTCTTGGAACTAGGGTCCATACTTGACTTCTTTCAAATTGATTTAGTTCTTCTTGCATAGCCAGAATCCATCCTTCATCTTGTAGAGCCTCTTCAACGTTCTTTGGTTCAATCTCTGAGATGAATGTGCTGTTTGATTCTTCTCTGAATGCTGATCTGGTCTTTACTCTTTCTGATACACTTCCAATGATTTGTTCTGGTGGATGATCACTTCTGTACTTCCACTCCTTTGGAAGTGAGATTCCGCTTGAAGTCATGACTTGGTCAGACTGTTCAGGAATAGTACCAAGAGGTGACGGAGATTGATCTTTATGAACTGATTCTGATGGTTGAGCTCTTGTTGTGTCGTCATCTGCTTCATCATGATCTGATAGGTCTAGATTGAGAAAATCTCTTTCTAAACGATCAACGACCTTGATTGAACTATCATCGAACTTGACATTGATAGATTCTTCAACAACTTTTGTTCTTGAGTTGTAAACTCTATAGGCTTTGGAGTGAGAGGAATATCCAAGGAGAATTCCTTGATCAGACTTATTGTCAAATTTTCCGATGTTGTCCTTGGTGTTGAGAATGTAACACTTGCATCCAAATGGATGAAAGTACGATACAGTTGGCTTTCTATCTTTCCATAGTTCATATGGAGTCTTTTTCAACATGGGTCGCATAGATATTCTATTCTGAATGTAGCATGCAGTTTCAATAGCTTCAGCCCAGAAATACTTTGGTAGGGAAGTTTCACTGAGCATTGTCCTTGCCATTTCTTGAAGTGATCTGTTCTTCCGTTCAGCTACACCGTTTTGCTGTGGTGTCCTTGGAGCTGAGAACTGATGGCTGATACCTTCTTGTGCACAGAATTTTTCAAAATCTTCATTCACAAACTCTCCTCCTCTGTCACTGCGAATGGCAACAGTTCCTTCTCCAACAATGAATCCTTTTTGATTTCCACCAAAGGTTACAAATCCACCATCAGATCTAACTTGAATCTTGGGGAACATAGACTTTTCTCCCGTCATATGACGCGAGCATCCACTGTCCAGGTACCATTGTTGGCGTTTCCTTCGTTCTGTTAAGTAAATCTCATCATCTTCATCGTCATCTGATCCATCTACTGAAGCCATGAGAGCGAATAGAGATTCTTCATCTTCTTCTTCCTCGTCATCTTCAGAGTTGTTTTCAGAATCATCCCAGCCAGTTACTAGAGCTTTCTTCTTCTTGTAGAATGGTTTCCTGACAGGCTTTTTAGCTAGTCTAGGACAGTCTGGTTTGATGTGACCTGGCTTTTTGCATTCGAAACATGTAATGTTGCTTTTGTCTGCAGTTGAGGTGCTTTCACCTTTGTGTGGAAAGGATTTCTTTTTCTGACTTGATTCTCTTTTGTTGTCCTTCTTCAGGCCTTTTCCTCTTTGTTGTTTGATCCACATCTTTTTGAACTTTCTGTTGAACAGTGCTTGCTCATCATCGGACAGTTCTTCTGAGGAATCTTCTTCATCAGACATTTCTGTCGTCTGACTGTTTTTGGAGATGTTAGCTTTGAAGGCGATGCTTTTCTGCTTCTTTAGACTTTCATCTTGAGAAAGTTCAATCTCATGAACCTTCAGAGATCCCAGGAGATCTTCAAGTTTTAGTGTGCTAAGATCTCTTGCTTCTTGGATAGCAGTAACTTTGGCTCTCCATCTTTTAGGAAGGCACCTCAGTATTTTTGTGATTTGATCAATGTGTGCGTATGTGCGATCGAGATTTCGAAGACCATTGATAATGGTTTGAAATCTTGCGAACATTTCATCAATGGTTTCATTTTCCTTCATTTTGAAGGTTTCATATTCAGCCACTAGTAAACTTACTTTGGCTTGACGTACATTTGCTGTACCTTCATAGGCAAGCCCTAGAGCTTCCCATACTTCTTTGGCAGTTGCGAGTCCATCAACTTTGTCCAACTGAGCTTTGCTTAAGGCACATAAGAGAAATAGTTTTGCCTTTGAATTGAGTTGATAGTCTTTGCGTTGAGCTTCTGTCAGCTGATCTTTCTTGATGGGTTCACCAGCATCATCTTTATGGACGATGTTGCCATTTTCAATGATATCCCACAACTTGTAGCTTGAGGATTCTATGAAAAGTTGCATGTGCGTCTTCCAGTAGGGATATTCGGTTCCATCAAAGAAAGGAGGCTTGTTGGTGGATGAGCCCGTAGCGATAGCTTGATCTTCGGCCATGGATCTTTACTCTACACCTGTTAAGATGTTAGTTCTAGAGCCTAAGCTCTGATGCCAATTGATATGTAAATAAGTAACACAAGAAAGGGGGGTTTGAATTGTGTTCTTAAAAATTACTTGTTAAAACTTTAGTTTATGAAAAGAAGATAAGTTCTTAAGAAAATTGTTCTGGTGACTTTTCAAAAACTGTTTAGTGCAGCGGAAGTAAGTAAATAAAGCAGAACGATCAGCACACAGGAATTTATACTGGTTCACCCTAAACGATTGGGCTACGTCCAGTACTTGGCCACCACCAAGATTTTCACTAGCAAGTATCAAGGACTTCTCCAATACAAGTATTAGACAGGACTTCTCCAAGTATTATCACGGACTTCTCCAAGTATTGTACAGGACTCCTCCTAGTATTATCACGGACTTCTCCAAGTATTGTACAGGACTCCTCCTACAATCAACAAGATTGTTTGGCTCTACAAGAAATCTCTTCTCAAAAGAGTTGGTGTAGACAATTTATGGCACTGGAACTCTCAAGTGTTTTGGGTTCTGAAAAGACGTTGGAACACACAGGAGTTCAGAATCTAAGAGAGAAGTAAGGGAAGAGGTTTGACTCTTTTAAGGTTTGGTATTCTCTCTTGATTTAGCAGAGGTATGAGATCGGATTTGACTCTTAGGAAATCTGCTGTGAGCTTTTAATGCTTTGAAGAATGTTTTGATTAACTGCTCTGAGTTCTTTCTTTTCTCGCAATAAATTTTTCTCTTCTTCTTTTCTTCAATCTTCAGATATGTCCTTTATATATGACCTTGCTAGTTGTGTAGCCGTTGAGACACAAAATCTGGCCGTTGTTCGTAGCCGTTGTGAGTGTCATCTAACCATTGATTCAAATCTCCGGTTGGTAGCTTCATTAAATGCATGCTGCTGTTCAAAGCTATCCTTTAGCCAAAAAGGTGTACTTTGTCAGCTAGTAGGTGGTGATAGCTTTGGGCTACTTTGCAGAAGAGAGACATTTTGGAAAAGTGATGTTGACGTGTTGTCCTTTTTCCTCTTCATTGGTCATCGAGACTTCTCTCTTCAAAGTAAATCAGTTTGCACGTGACCAGATTAGTTTCCTTCTGACTAAAGAATGGAGCAAATAGTTGAGATACAATTTTGACTTTCCCTCTCAAAGGCATCTTCTGAAATTCTGAGGTATGACGTGGCATGAAACGATACAGAACAAGTGTCTTCCTTGTTTACTGGACGATGCGGTCATATCTTGTGTAAACTTCTTTTTCCTTATAAGGCTTAGACATATTCGTTGAAGCATGCGACCTTATAATATATATTTCCTGAAAAATGTCATTAACATCTGGAATTAGATTTTAGTAGAGAAAAGTATTTATAAAAATTGTTAGGATCAAAATAAGATTGAAACACGTTGTAACACGTTTGAACTTAACATAAGTCTTCTGTGCTAGGTTGTGTGACTCTGCAAAGAGTAAAAATTGATTGTCTGCCAAGCGATTTGTCGCTTAGAATTGATTGAAGTTATTGCTTAATCATATTGTATAGTATGTTAGATGCTATCCGATGATGAGTACTAACTGTTTGTTGACTAAGCATAGGATGGTGAGCCCTGACCGTATGGCGAAGGCAATAGCTACCATGATTGAGGCAATGATGAATCAGGCTACTGAGGATGCTTACAGACGCGCTGAGGAGGCGGCACGTGAGCAACCTCAACCGCTAATCGAGGCGTCCCAGTACCAGCAAAGTAGGTTGGACCGAGCTGGAACTGGAGGACCAGTGAGGTCAGGTTCTCAGGAGTACCGTCAGTTGGGGCCGTATCAGCATCCGAAGGAGAGGGGTTTTACCCCAAGCTCTTTTAAGCCTTCGACTACTGCCACTCCAGGGGCAGGAAGCCAATCGGCACATCCTGAGGTGACATGTTTCAGGTGTGGAAAGAATGGACACTATGCTAATGCATGTCTGGACCAAGGGCCTCGATGTTTTAATTGCAACCAGATAGGGCACTTGGCCGTGAACTGTAGGACGTTCCAAGCGGGACCGTCAGACAACAAGATGAAGGGTAAACTTCCTGCCAAATCTAAAGGGGCGAGGAAGCAAGTAACGTGTTACAGGTGCAAGAAGGTGGGGCACCACTCTAACAAGTGTCCAGACGGGAGACCTCTATGTTTCAACTGCAATCGCCCGGGGCATCAAGCCAAGGATTGCAATGTAACCAGGGTTGAGCCATATGTGCCTACGGTAAGAGGAAGACATCCTGCTGCACGGGGAGGAGTCTATGTCTCGTGCGGCGAGGGAGCTGACGGACTAGTCAGAGGAGAGCGCACAAACGATGGTAACCTTCTAACTATTCCTTCTCATTCTAGTATAATACGCTCCATTACTCTCGTAGCACATGCGACGCACCAATTTTACTTAAATTGTTTAAGCATTGACTTTATAGTTATTACGCCTAATAATACTTTATTTGACCGTTGCTCGTGTTTAAACTATAGAAGTTACACGAGGTTCAGAATAACACGTTAAGCCTAGAAAGTAGTCTTGCACCGATGCGTTTAACAAGAAGCTAGAAGCTGAAGGATGAATCTCAGGGAGATTCCGTATGGATAGTATATGTATGGTGTCGAGAGTGTGTAGTTCCGTAGCGGCATCATTGAGGATTTAATATCAAGATCTCTGTGACTACTGGATGTTAGGAACTCATCGACTGTTCCAGTGGGTTTTTCTAAATCTTCACCTTCGATGTATTAGGCCTGATCAACTTAATATTGAGGGGGTGATATTCGGAATCAGAACTGGCAATGGACTTTGATAGATGGATTGGTAAGATTAATTTGATTGGATCGAGGATTAGTGGAGTCGGGAAGTAAAGTTTTTGTTAAGTAATTGATTTCCTTTGGGGAGGAGTTATGGTTTAAGAAATGGATATTCATTTAAGAAGTATTGAAGAATTAAAGGACATTTGAGGTCCAAACGTGGTGAAAGTTTAGATTTTAAGTCTATGAATTCTTGTCTTAAGTGCGTAGGACTCAAGGTTTGTCAGGTTTTGATCGAGAGACTAAGTATCGGATTGATGGGAGGACGATCTAGTTACGGAAATAAAGAGTTAGTATTAAGATTAATACTTGAGGTTGTTATATGTGGACAAATTTCTTAGAGTCTAAGAGTGAATGGAACTTTGTTATGGATTCCGATATTGCATGCTGGGGTTAGCAAGTGAATTTCACTAAGTTAAGTGAGGATTTAAGGGTTAAGATTGACCTTGGGAGGTGAAAATCATGTTCGAATCAGAGATTTAGTGGTGTTGGCATTAATGATTGTAGTTAAACCTCCGAATGTTGAGGGATCGGATGATAAAATGACTAGTTAAGTTTCCTGAGGTACAGCTATGGTTTGATCTTCTAGGGAATAAGTTCGGATTTGGGGGAAGTGTTAAGGATTTTAGGTAATTGTAAAGTGGGTTGTGAATAAGTGAAGGTTGGTTTTATGGTTCAAGTAAGGGAAGTCTCGAAAAAGGGGAGATGACAATAATGGATTGTAAGATATTAAGATGGTGATTAGCTTATAAGTTGCTGATGAATGGATGTTAAAAGGGATTGGGTCTAGCGATGCACAAGGTATTAAGACTCACGTCGAGTTTTACTTTGAGTGATGACTAAGTAGAAGATTGATTTCATGGTGCGAATGAGGATAGTTACGAAGTTGGAATCGACGTTAATGGACTAGTAGATTCCAAGGGAATAGTTCGTCTATGAGTTATAGAGCGATCGAGTTAAGTTTTGAATCATGAGTGGAGATCACGAGGACAGGTTGAACATTCACTCTGGAATGCCAGAGGTGTACTGAGTTTAAGCAGAATTTTTGGACGAACAAAAGTAAAGGATCAAGTGGTTAAGGTTGTGCAATTGCACGTAGCGTCAACCAATGTTATTTCCAACATAGAACCGACACGAGTGGTCGAGCAGGACGACATAGAGCTTAAAGTACTTGTTTGACCAGAAGGAGTTGAACATGAGACAACGACGCTGGATGAAATTTCTCAAGGATTACGATTTTACCTTACAATACCATCCTGGAAAGGCTAATGTCGTTACTGATGCATTGAGCAGGAAGATGCATATCTCATCAATGATGGTTAAGGAGCTGCAACTGCTGGAACAATTTTGAGATTTGAGCTTAGATGTGAGAGCATCTGAGGGAGAACTGAAGTTTGGGACGATCAAGATCACCAATGGATTGATGGAAGAAATCCGAGACCAACAGTTACAAGATGAATTTTTACTCGGAAAATAAGAATTTAGTAATTCAGGGTAAGGACCCGGAATTCAAGGTAGGGAGTGACAATATCCTGCGATGCAAGGATAGAGTGTGCGTACCTAACAACCCTGACTTAAGGAGGTTGATTATGGACGAAGGTCACAAAAGCAAGTTGAGCATTCACCCTGGAAGGAAAAAGATGTATCAGGACTTGAAGGTGAATTTTTGGTGGCCAGGGATGAAGAGACAAATGGCAGGATATGTAGCTGCATGTTTAATCTGTCAAAAGGCGAAGGTGGAACATCAGAAATCTTCGGGTATGCTACAAAGTTTGGATGTACCTCAATGGAAATGGGATAGCATATCGATGGATTTTGTCGTGGCATTGCCAAGGACTCAAAAGGGATATGATTCGATTTGGGTAATCGTGGATCGACTGACTAAGTCGGCTCATTTCATACCTGTGAGAACTACGTACAACGTGGAGAAGCTATCAGAGATATATAAAGCTGAGATTGTGCGACTTCATGGAGTGCCAACAAGTATCGTTTCCGATAGAGACCCGAAGCTTACTTCACATATGTGGAAAGCTCTTCATGAGGCTTTGGGGACGAGGCTGAGATTAAGTTCTGCTTATCACCCACAGACTGATGGACAGACTGAGAGAACTATCCAATCATTGGAGGATTTGCTACGAGCTTGCGTGTTAGACAACAAGGGCAGTTGGGATACCCTATTGCCACTGATTGAGTTCACATACAACAACAGTTTTCATACGACCATAGGCATGGCACCGTATGAGGCTTTGTATGGCCGCAAGTGTAGAACACCTTTATGTTGGTATCAAGATGGAGAGAATTTGTTAGTTGGACCGGAACTTCTGCAACAGACGACTGAGAAGATTAAACAGATCAGAGAGAAGATGAAGGCTTCTCAGAGTAGACAGAAGAGCTATGCAGATCAAAGGCGCAGAACCCTGGAATTTGAAGAAGGAGATCATGTGTTTCTGCGAGTTACTCAGACTACAGGAGTTGGTCGAGCAATCAAGTCAAGAAAGCTTACGCCAAAGTTCATTGGACCTTATCAGATTACTCGTCGTGTAGGACCGGTAGCTTATCAGATCGCACTACCGCCTTTTCTATCAAACATTCACGATGTATTCCATGTGTCACAACTGAGGAAGTATATTGCTGATCCGACACATGTTATCGAGCTGGATGACATTGAGTTGAAGGATAACTTGTCTTTCGAGACACCGCCAATCAGCATTGGTGACACAAGGATAAAGCAATTGAGGGGAAAAGAGATCGAGTGAGTGAAGGTTATCTGGAACAAGGACACCGGTGATGCGAAGTGGGAGCTGAAGGAAAAGATCAAGGAACAGTATCCAAAACTTTTTACTGAACCATAAGTTTCGAGGTCGAAACTTTCTTTTTGGAGGGTAGTAATGTAAGGCCCAAGTTTTAAAGCTTTGGATAAGTGAATAAAATAAAAGAGTTTATTTGATTAAGATAAATTTGTGAAGGAAAAAGGTTCAGGAAAAGTCCAAGAATTTAACGAAACACCGATAAGAGTTATCGCACGACTAACATACGCTTAATCCTAGGTCAAAGGTATTAGTGAATAGTTAATTTACGCTTTAGGACACGATGGAAACTAATTCCAAAAATCCTCAGAGAAATGTTAGAACTTCTCTTTTCCGTCCTTAAACAATTATTTCGATGCGAAATCCTGGAAAGTACGAACGTCAAATTCCAATTCTCGGAAGTTTGCCGAAACAGAATCCCTGATAGTTCGAGAAAACCTAAGATCGACAGACGATGAAGACTTTTTCTATTCGGAGCTGCAAAAGAAGATTCCACCCGCGTTCTCCTATTTCTCTCGTCATTCCTAATCTTTCTTCAGAAGGAAGTTTTCTCGTCCGACGATCACTGCAAAAAGTAGTTTTTCGGGATAAACCGACTTACCTCATGCCTACTTTGGATCATTTGGTTTAATTCCAAGAATCCTACTTTGAGTTCTGGAATTCTGTCGCCAGAACCTATCTTAGAATGCGCAGAGGAACGCGCAGGAAAAATCGGAATTGCAAAAAAATCATTTTTCCGTTTTTTTCCAAAACCTATAAATAGCTTGAAAATTTGTTTTTTTGCAAAAAAATACCCATTTCCCCTCCCCAAACCCGCGAGCATCAAGAGAGAGAGAGAGATCCGGATCTTCGTCGTTTCTTGCCCGTTTGCTTCACCGATCGTCGCTAATCGAAGACCTCGAGGTAGGTAAACTATACTCTCCTTCGAATCGTCGTTTCCGTCCACTTCTCCTACGTCTTTCTGAGTTCAAAATTTTGAGGTTTTTGAAAAACTGTTCAAATACGCTGATTTCAGTGTCTAAACTTCTTCCCTGCATGCTCCTGAGCGTGTTCTGCGGATTAGATTTTGTCAAATGTCGACGAAATGCCGCCGGGATCAATTTCTACCTTAAATACCCATTTTTCGGCAAAGTCGCAACCTTTGGGCTGAAATCTATCGACCTGGCTTAGTGCTAGTAGGATTTATCGTCATAAACGTCGTTGTTGACGTCCCCATCCAATTTGTTTTTCAAAAATCCAGTTTTGAAATTCTGAGTTTAAAATAATGACCAAACTACCCCTATATCAGTTTTCGATCCGGAAATTTTTCTGAGCTTAGATCCGCCTTAGTTACGACTTATGATAACCTAGGAACCAAGTTTGATCGAAGAAAAATCGACCCTCCCAATTAAGGAAAGTGGCCGAGAGCTATACCAAGGGGGGGAGGAAATCCGACTTTTTCGAAAACTTGTCTTAACGCGTTAGATTGTCGTACCGCGGAGTTTGTAATGTACCGTGTAATCCTAGGACTTATCGTTTGCTGAGTTTCTGATTCATCGTGTTAATTTCCGTGATTTTTGCTTAAGGTTCTGTTGAGGAGGTTCCTGGAGATCAAGGCGAGGAACGTGAAGGAGTTTGTGAGGAAAACGCTGGAGGAGCTACAGGTGAGGGCTACTCTCTGAATTACTAGATAATGCTTTAGGTGTCGATGAAATTCGACTTGATTTATGTGTTATGCACCTAATTGCTAAATGTCTGAAATGATTTCTGAGGCTTCGGCCGAACTTGTTGAGTACTTGATGCCATGATATTGTGTGCTAAATGATTCGCATGCTATGTGCTACATGGTTAACTTAGGATGTGTTGGAATATGCTGTTTATGCCTATTGGTTGAGCTGTTTCATTGATGCCATTCCACTCGTGCCTATGTTTCTGGAAAGTGAGGATTATGGGCAAGTCATGCCGAATTTTTATGAGATTTTGAGAGAGTTTGAAAGGACGAACGAAGTTCGGACCTTGTTATATTTTAATGGATCGAGACCTTCTCAGAAATTAATTGGTATTATGGGATCCCTGAAACTCATAGGAAGTATCATAAGACTAAACGAAATCTATTTTCTCAAAGAAAATTCATAAGACATTAATCAATCTCTAAACCCCTTGAACAATGATAACAACTTTAGATAAGAGCTTAGAGCCTGAATATTAGTCTTGAAGATATGATAAGTGTCGTCGAGTCCAAGTTTTGAGGAACTTACAAGTTTTCGAGTATGTTGATACTCTTTTCGCTCGATGAGCAGTTTATTGTTTGGCTATCTAAAGTTTAGCCGGAGACTATAAGTTTCCAAGTACTTCGGTACCTTTTCGCTCGATGAGCAGTTTATTGATTGGCTATCTAAAGTTTAGCCGGGAACCATGAGTTCCAAAGTATCTTCTTCTTCTTTTGATTAATTCATTTTGTCGCAGAATCGACGTTTGCCTTAGGGTAGGCTTTTTAGAGACAATAAGTTAGCTAGAACACGTGACGACGTGTCGAGTGAGGTCGGAGACGTTGTTTGGCTAATCACTTGCATTCATGCACTCATTTTGAGGTTAATACACGGCGTGATACCGGACCTCGGTGGATTCCAAAATGGTCATAAGACCCGGATTTCCATATTTAGGACACTACGGTGGTCCTTAGTAGCAGACGGAATGGCAGACCTACGGGTTCACTGCTGATCTGACTACTTTTGTGTGGTGTAAGAGGCGCCCGAGCGGAATGGTCCCACTTTGGCCGGTGTTAGGGCTGACTCGATGGTGTCCATCCTTCTTCCGGAATGCATTTTGTTACCCAGCATTGCATTTCATGCAACATACATGCTGACTTAGTTGCTGAGTGTGATTGGTACCTGTTTATCCTACTTGAGGCATGCTAATTGTTATTATGATCTTTATATTCATTGTGATATATGCAACCCTAGGATGTTATCCCTAAACGTATAAGCCTGAGAGGCTAAATAATTATTACCCTATATATCTGGTTTTATTATTTATATAATTCTTTGGAGTTGACCCTCGCGTCTTCTGTGTGTGTTTGGGCGGACTACGCCATTGTCAGTTGAGTATGGCGGACCGGTTCACGATGGTTCACCCTTCAGGGGAAACTAGGTTGAAGAAGCTTGATCAGGAGGACTACGGTTCGGGGGTGGTCGACCCCGCTGGCCACCGAGCGACTTACTCGAGATGGGATTAGTGTAGGAGTAGTGTCGATGCTCTGACCGTCATGCTTCAGTTTTGGGGACAGGGTAGTTTCCTACCGGTAGCTTTTTGTGTGGTTTCCTATGGAGATCACAGAGAGCTGGTTGGATTTAGGGGGTCTTTTCTTAGGCCGCTGGGCCAACTTGTTCTCAGATTTTGAGGTTTAGTGTTGCGGACACAGTATTTTTACCTTGGTTTGTACTTTTGCCTACGGGCGTTACTCTCTTTTACTTTCCGTCACTGGAGGTTTACTCGTGACGTGGTTTACAACTTACAGTGGGGGCTGTAATCATATTGTATATTAGTTCTGTTATCTTCGTTTTAGAGTTTCATCTCTTTCTGTCTTTACTTACATTATCGAAAAAAAATAATTCACGTTTTTCCGCTTAAGTTATTTCTTTGGTTACTAAAGTGACGCCACCGAAATCGGGGTGTTACAACAAGCAACATGTGAAGAATAAGGGGGGTATATATATATGTTGTATATATACGTATAACTTACGTATTTCCTACCCTAAGGTATATACATAACATTTATCAACATCAAATCATCAAGATATATAACGATGTTTATCATCATCAAATCACAAATAACAATTGGATCTCCAACCCATCAACAAATATAGTTAGGTGCATGGCGTGCCAATGCAATGTCATGCTCAAAATATGATCCGGATAAAATGTCACCATCTCGATGGATGGGACGAGCCAAGCATCTCGCTCCGCTAAAGCATCTCGCTCGTATGAAGCATCTCGCTTCTGTAAAGCATCTCGCTTTTATAAAGCATCTCGCTTTTATGAAGCATCTCGCTCCTGTGAAGCAGCACGCTCCTGTGAAGCATCTCGCTCCGATGAAGTTCGATCTGAGATCGTCCTTCGGAAAGCAGCACACTTTCGAAGAAATGTATGCATGAATGCAATATGGTTAGCCAAACAACGAAACGTCCTCACCAAGGTACGCGTGTCTAGCTAGAGTACTTTGTCTCTACAATACCCTGAGGTAAACAAAGAAGTGCTAGTCGCACTTGGTAACTTTCCTAGTCACTTTGGCTCACCGTCTCGATGGCCAACCAAACTGCTCCACGAGCAAAAGAATGCATCTCGCACTCAGTGACCTTTCAAGTTACCCTGGCTCACCATCTCGATGGCCAAACAACTGATCAACGATTAGAGAGAATGCTGCTCGCATTCAGTGACTGTCCCAGTCACAACGCTAGGATCGCCGACACTTCCCGTTTTCAAACTTATTTCAGATCCTAAGTCTTTTCCAAGAAATTGTTATTACTATTTGAATACGTTCTATCTTTGGTTAATGCATTATGAATTTCATTTATGAAGTCAAGTTTCGTTTCTCTTTGTTCCAAAACTCTATAAGTAAAAAGATCCCAATAAACCTAAGTAATTCCCCGGGAAGGTCTCGATCCTAAAATGACTATGGCTTAGACCTCCGGTCAAAGCCTGCCTAACATTTCCCAAACCTCGTCATTAGCATGGCATAACATCACGTTTTCCCACACTCCGAAATCATATAATCATGTACTATCTCAAATCAGTACAATTCAATAGAGCATATGCAAAACATCATAAACTCAGCAGAAATAATGGCATATAGCTCAGTTCAATAACAATATCAATATAATATCCAACATTCAAGCAATATTCAAGTCGAATTCATCGACGCCTATAAAGCAATAGCTAGTAAGTAAGTTGCCCTCACCTCGAGTTGTTCCAGTCTCGCGGTGTAGGTCTCCCTCACAAGCTTGTTCAATCAATCCCAAAGTTTCCACAATTGAACCTTTGAGCAAACAAAGCAATAATGAATTAACACAAGTCGATACAGTCGAAACAATCCTAACTAATGTTCGACAAAGCTCAAGAAGCTTCAGAGTACAACATTTAGGCACGAATGGAAGGGCTTCCCCCGAATGGATGAGTTTTGACTCGATTCAAGTTTTGTACAAAAACACTTTATTCGCTAAAACGTGCATAACTCGAGCTACAAAACTCGGAAGGACACGAAACCGGCGCCAAAAATTCGACAATTGAAAGAGCTACACAATGGCTCAGGTCATAGAGGCCCAAAAATTATTTTTGGACACGGTACCCAAGCAAATAGGTTTCGGCCACTATGGAAAATAGGGTTTTCGAACTTTTTCTTCGATCTAAATCAATTCCTAGGTATTCTTAGGCGATATCTAGGCCAGGGAAACTCTCAGAAAAATTATCGGGTTGAAAACTGTCGCAGGGGTATTTTGGTCAATATTTTTAGCTCAGAAACTCAAAATCAGAATTTCGAAAAACAAATTAGATGGGGTCGATCCTAACGACATTTATAACAACTAATCCTACTGAAGCTAAGCTCAGTCGAGAGTTTTTGATCAAAAAAAGCGGAACCTCAGCATAAAAATAGGTTTTTGAGCAGAATTGAAACTCGGCGGCAATTCGGCGAGATTCAACAGAAAACAACCGGATATTCATGCTCTAGAGCACGTAGGCAATTAGTTTAGACACTGAAATCAAGTTATTTGGACAGTTTTACAAAAAGCTCAAAACTTTGAGCACAGAAAGACATAGAGAAAAGCGACAGAATTTACGATCAGAGGTAGGGAAAAGCATCAGTACCTCGAGGTCTACGCGTAGCAACGAACGGAACGACGATCGGTCAAGAATTGGAAAAATCACTTTTCCTCCTTTTTCCTCTCCAATGCCTCGGCCGTGTGTGTGTGTTGTGAAGCTTTTGTTTTTTTTTTTTTCATTTTTCAAAGTATATATAGGAAATTGAAAACGTGAGAAAATGATTATTTCGCGATTCCGATTTTTCCTACTGATTCCTACGTATTTTAGACATGATATTCTTCCCGCTGAATCTTCTAATTCTCCAAAGAAATATCAGTATGATTTTTGGTTTTCGAGGCTTGTTTTTAATGTTTACCGGCTTAAAAATGCACTTTATGCACTTTATGCTTTTAACCTCGGATGCAGAAACTTCCTTCTGAAGAAAGATTCGGAACGTCGATTAGAGTGGGCGTACGCGAATGAAATCTTTATTTGAAGCTCCGAATAGAAAAAGTCTTCATCGTCCGTTGATTTTAGGGTTTGTGAACTATCAGGGTTTCGGTTTCGGCAAACTTCCGAGTGTTGGAAATTGACGTTCGTACATTCCAGGGTTTCGTATCGAAACGCTTGTCATGGAAATGAATAAGAGAAATTCTGACATTCCTCTGAATATTTTTTTTTGGAATTAGTTCCTATAGTGCTTTAAGGGTAAATTAATTGTTTACTAACGTTCTTGACCTAGGTTTAAGCGAATACTAATCGTGTTATAACTTTTATCGACTTTGATACAATCCTTAGCTTTTTCCTGAACTTTCTCCTTCACAAATTTATCCCATTCAATAAGCACTTGTTCAGGTTTTCCTTCACGTTACATCAAATTAATCGTGAAAAGAAATTTCATTCGATTTATTTCAAACTTAAAAACTTGGGTCTCACATTACTACCCTCCAAAAAGAAAGTTTCGTCCTCGAAACTTAAGGTTCAGTAGAAATTCCGGATACTGTTCTTCGATCTGTTCCTTAAGCTCCCATGTAGCATCGCATATGTCCTTGTTCCAAATGATTGTCACCAACACAATCTCTATTCCCCTCAACTGTTTTATCCTTGTGTCACCAATGCTAATTGGCGGCGTTTTCGAAAGACAGTTCATCTTTCAGCTCTATGTCGTCCGGCTCGACCACTCGTGTCGGTTCTGTGTTGGAAATAATATTGGTTGGCACTCTGTGCAATCGCACAGCCTTATCCACTTGCTCATATACTTTCGTTCGTCCGATATTCTGCTTAAAACTCGTACACCTCTGCCATTCCAGAGTGAATGTTCAACTTGTCCTTGTGATCTTCACTCATGTTTCAAAACTTAACTCGATCGCTCTATAACTCATAGACGAACAATTCCCTTGGAATCTACTAGTCCATTAATCATTACCTCTATCTTCGTAACTATCCTTATTCGCACCCTGAAATCTATCTTCTACTTAGTCATCATTCAAATTAAAACTCGACTTGAGTCTTGATACCTTGTGCATCGCTAGACCCAATCCCTTTTAACATCCATTTCTTAAAACTATAACTCCTTCGCAAGCAAACAAATACTTCACGCGAACTTTACCTCCCAACACAACTAGTCCTCGATCCAATCAAATCAGCCTTACCAATCCATCTATCAAAGTCCATTGCCAGTTCTGATTCCGAATATCACCCCCTCAACATTAAGTTGATCAGGCCTAATACCTCGAAGGTGAAGATTTAGAAAAACCCACTAGAATAGTCGATGAGTTCCTATCATCCAGTAGTTTCAATTACCCTGATATTAAATCCTCAATGATGCCGCTACGGAACTACACACTCTCGACATCATACGTATACTATCCATACGGAATCTCTCTGAGATTCATCCTTCAGCTTCTAGCTTCTTGTTAAACGCATCGGTGCAAGACTACTTTCTAGGCTTAACGTGTTATTCTAAACCTCGTGTAACTTCTATAGTTTAAACACGAGTAACCGTCAAATAAAGTCTTAATAGGTGTATTAACCATAAGGTCAAAGCTTGAACGGTATAAGCAAGTTAGGTGTGTTGCACATTCTACGAGAGTAACAAAGTATGTCATACTAGAAATCAGAAAGATTATTTAAAAGGTTACCTTCGTTCTTGCGCTCACCCCCAGCTAACCCCTCAGCTCCTTCACCGTTCATGAGGTAAACTCTCCCCCTTGTAGCTGAACGCTTTCCTTTCACAGCATTAATAGTTGGCTCCACCTTGGGTGCTCTACAATCGACGGCCAAATGCCCTGGCTGGTTGCAATTGAAACATCGAGGCCCTTGGTTCAGACATGCATTAGCGTAGTGTCCATTCTTTCCACACCTGAAACATGTCACCTCTGGGTGTGCTGATTGGCTCCCTGCCCCTGGAGTGGCAGTAGTCAAAGGCTTATAAGATCTTGGGGTAAAACTTCTCCCCTCCGGATGCTGATACGGCCTCCTCTGTTGGAATTTACCTCTTCCTTGGTAGTTCTGAGAACCTGACCTTACCGGTCCTCCAATTCCAGCACGATTCAACCTCTTGTTCTTCATCAGCTCAATCTCTGTGGCCTTCTCAACCAATGATTGGAAACGCATAATTCCCAATGGCCTCACAGAGTCCTCGATATCTGGCCTCAGTCCATTGACGAAACGCTTACACATGTAGCGCTCATCAACATGATCGTTGAAGAATTGGAAATGCTTGGCCAAAGACTCTAGTTTAGAAGCATACTCAGGTATAGACATGCTTCCTTGACGAAGTGTCAGAAATTGTGCCTCTCGCTCATCCCGAGCACTAGTTGGAAAATACTTTTCCAAGAATGCAGTTCGAAAGGAATTCCAGTTAATCTCCTCGTTATTGGCTTCCATAATTCCCCTGGTGCCTCTCCACCAGTACTCAGCATCACCAAGTAGCAGATAAGTAGCCATGCCAACCTTGGCACCTTCAGCAGTCTGCAGTACACCGAAAATCTTCTCAATCTCTTGGATCCAAAGATCCGCTTTATCAGGATCAGTTCCACCCGAGAACTTAGGAGGATCTTGTCTCCTGAAATCATTTAATCCCTTATTCTGATCCAGAGTTATTTCCCTCTGACGCTGATGTTGATCACGTGCTTCCTCAGCCGCACGTCTCAAAGCATTTTCATTTGCTTGGGCAGTCACAACTTGGGCCATAGTGGCCATCATCTCAGCTAGTTGGTTAGTGTTCACCATGTTCTGTTAAGTCAAACAAACAGTTAGTACTCATCATAAGATAGCATCTAACATAACTATACAATATGATTACGCAATAACTTCAATCAATTCTAAGCGAAAAATCGCTTGCAGACAATCAATTTTTACTCTTTGCAGAGTCACACAACCTAGCACAGAAGACCTATTTCCCAAAGACTCCCGAAAGACTCGACAAGCTTTGATACCACAATGTAACACCCCGATTTCCGAGTGTCACTTTAGTAACTCAAAAATAAAATAAAGCGGAAAAGCAGGTATATTTTTTTTCGATATTTGTTTTAAGTAAATAAAAGACTTGACGAATTAAAGACTCAACCCAATCGCGATTAACAGCGACTAATATACAGTATAAGTACAGCCCTCGCTGCAACTAAAAACATCGTCACGATAGTCCTCAAGTGACGGAAAGTAACATCAAATAACTGAAAGTAGTGCCCGCAGGCAAATAAGTGTGACTCATAAATAGAGTCATAAGTTTTATAAATACAGTCCTCCGAAGAGTAAGTCAGCCCAAAACGGCTTCCAAAAGAAAGACTTCTACGTCCGACAAACTCCCTGTGATCCTCATGGAAGAGAACCACACAAAAAGCTAATAGTCGGGGACCTACCCTGCCCCAAAATAAGAAATGACAGTCAGAGCTATGACAACGACACCCGATGTACTACACCCCTAACATCGACCCTCATCTGATCCTGCATGAAGTCCGGGTCCACGTCGAAGGCTCAGTAGTAGTCATTTCGCTCCGGGTCCTCCCCGAACGACGAACCATCTCGAATCGGCTGTTGAACGTCTGGCAGCAGGCCGACCGCCCAAACACAAACATGAACACAAAGCCAAGGCGCGAGGGTCAACTCACAGAATATAATAGATAATACAAGCAACATGTGAAGAATAAGGGGGGTATATATATATATGTTGTATATATACGTATAACTTACGTATTGCCTACCCTAAGGTATATACATAACATTTATCAACATCAAATCATCAAGATATATAACGATGTTTATCATCATCAAATCACAAATAACAATTGGATCTCCAACCCATCAACAAATATAGTTAGGTGCATGGCGTGCCAATGCAATGTCATGCTCAAAATATGATCCGGATAAAATGTCACCATCTCGATGGATGGGACGAGCCAAGCATCTCGCTCCGCTAAAGCATCTCGCTCGTATGAAGCATCTCGCTTCTGTAAAGCATCTCGCTTTTATAAAGCATCTCGCTTTTATGAAGCATCTCGCTCCTGTGAAGCAGCACGCTCCTGTGAAGCATCTCGCTCCGATGAAGTTCGATCAGAGATCGTCCTTCGGAAAGCAGCACACTTTCGAAGAAATGTATGCATGAATGCAATATGGTTAGCCAAACAACGAAACGTCCTCACCAAGGTACGCGTGTCTAGCTAGAGTACATTGTCTCTACAATACCCTGAGGTAAACAAAGAAGTGCTAGTCGCACTTGGTAACTTTCCTAGTCACTTTGGCTCACCGTCTCGATGGCCAACCAAACTGCTCCACGAGCAAAAGAATGCATCTCGCACTCAGTGACCTTTCAAGTTACCCTGGCTCACAATCTCGATGGCCAAACAACTGATCAACGATTAGAGAGAATGCTGCTCGCATTCAGTGACTGTCCCAGTCACAACGCTAGGATCGCCGACACTTCCCGTTTTCAAACTTATTTCAGATCCTAAGTCTTTTCCAAGAAATTGTTATTACTATTTGAATACGTTCTATCTTTGGTTAATGCATTATGAATTTCATTTATGAAGTCAAGTTTCGTTTCTCTTTGTTCCAAAACTCTATAAGTAAAAAGATCCCAATAAACCTAAGTAATTCCCCGGGAAGGTCTCGATCCTAAAATGACTATGGCTTAGACCTCCGGTCAAAGCCTGCCTAACATTTCCCAAACCTCGTCATTAGCATAGCATAACATCACGTTTTCCCACACTCCGAAATCATATAATCATGTACTATCTCAAATCAGTACAATTCAATAGAGCATATGCAAAACATCATAAACTCAGCATAAATAATGGCATATAGCTCAGTTCAATAACAATATCAATATAATATCCAACATTCAAGCAATATTCAAGTCGAATTCATCGACGCCTATAAAGCAATAGCTAGTAAGTAAGTTGCCCTCACCTCGAGTTGTTCCAGTCTCGCGGTGTAGGTCTCCCTCACAAGCTTGTTCAATCAATCCCAAAGTTTCCACAATTGAACCTTTGAGCAAACAAAGCAATAATGAATTAACACAAGTCGATACAGTCGAAACAATCCTAACTAATGTTCGACAAAGCTCAAGAAGCTTCAGAGTACAACATTTAGGCACGAATGGAAGGGCTTCCCCCGAATGGATGAGTTTTGACTCGATTCAAGTTTTGTACAAAAACACTTTATTCGCTAAAACGTGCATAACTCGAGCTACAAAACTCGGAATGACACGAAACCGGCGCCAAAAATTCGACAATTGAAAGAGCTACACAATGGCTCAGGTCATAGAGGCCCAAAAATTATTTTTGGACACTGTACCCAAGCAAATAGGTTTCGGCCACTATGGAAAATAGGGTTTTCGAACTTTTTCTTCGATCTAAATCAATTCCTAGGTATTCTTAGGCGATATCTAGGCCAGGGAAACTCTCAGAAAAATTATCGGGTCGAAAACTGTCGCAGGGGTATTTTGGTCAATATTTTTAGCTCAGAAACTCTAAATCAGAATTTCGAAAAACAAATTAGATGGGGTCGATCCTAACGACATTTATAACAACTAATCCTACTGAAGCTAAGCTCAGTCGAGAGTTTTTGATCAAAAAAAGCGGAACCTCAGCATAAAAATGGGTTTTTGAGCAGAATTGAAACTCGGCAGCATTTCGGCGAGATTCAACAGAAAACAACCGGATATTCATGCTCTAGAGCACGTAGGCAATAAGTTTAGACACTGAAATCAAGTTATTTGGACAGTTTTACAAAAAGCTCAAAACTTTGAGCACAGAAAGACATAGAGAAAAGCGACAGAATTTACGATCAGAGGTAGGGAAAAGCATCAGTACCTCTGAAGGTATGAAAAACGGTAGAAAGGGGGGGTTTGAATAACGTTTTTAGTATAAAGCTTCCACCTTAAAGATTTTGACAAATCTTTCGAGAACTTTAAGTGCTAAAGATAAGAGATAGAAAAGCACACAAGGATTTTATCCTGGTTCACTTGATAAATCACTCAAGCTACTCCAGTCCACCCGTTAAGGTGATTTCTTCCTTCTTAGAATGAAGGCAATCCACTAATCAGGTAAGAGTTACAACTGCACTTGAAACCTACAAGTGACTAACAATTAAACTGACTTAGCTCACACTAAGATTCACTCTCTTAGTCTTCTCTAGGATCCGATCAGCCTTGATCTCCTAAAGGAACTAAACAAACTGTTTATCAAAGAATTGTTTACAAGAGATTTGCTTCTCAAAAGCTAATAGTAAACTCAATGAATTTCAGATAAAAGAAAGCTTAGAAGAATTTGAATATGTCTTGCGCGTATGTGAATGCTTCTAGCCGTTTCTTTCAGTCTTCAGCCTCTTTATATACTCCAAGGATTAGGGTTGAGCGTTGCATGGGGAATGCTACCGTTGGAGGGCAGTTCTGGAAAATCCAGCTTCTGCTGTGTCTGAGACTGTTAGGTAGGTCGTCAGGAAGGTACAGTTGCTTTTGTACTTGGATAGCGACTTGACCTTTAAACCTAGGAGACTTCTGATCAGGGGAATGCTTCATATTGGAACTTGTGAAGCCGGTTGATCAGAGTCAGAGGGAAAGCCCAGATCCTCTGACCAATGTTTCTTCTGATTCTGAACTCAGAGGGAAGAACATGGCCTTCAGAGTATCTAGCTTCTGGACAACAGAATTTCACTAATCAGCTTCTAGATCTTCAGAGTCTTCTACACCATCAGAATATCTGAGCCTTCAGTGTTTCTTGGTTATCAGACTTTCTGGATCTTCAGAACTTCTAGTGACTGAGTCCACATCAGAGTTTGTATAACTTCAGAACTTCTGAAGCTTTTCCACTGTTCATACTGAACATGGTGAATGCGAAAGCGTTGCTTGGGTCGCTCTTTATACACAGTGCTTCTGATTTGTGTGAGATTGAGTTGAGGTCAGAGCCTGTAAATAGCACACTCAGAAAAACACGTTAGAGTACCACAATTGTTCATATCAAAAGGTTAACTTGTAATCATCAAAACATAGAGTTGTACTACTAGATCAAAACTTGATCTTACAATCTCCCCCTTTTTGATGATGACAAAACTAAGATTTTTGATGAACAATTCTTAAACATTAAACTGAATTCATTCAGAGTTTAGAGATATAGAATAAGACTTATCCTGATGTGAATATTTTATCTTGCTCATTCTGAATTCAAGTCACTGCTTGATTATGAGCTTAGCTCCCCCTGAATCTAATACTTGATGAAAACGTTAGTAAAGTCTAGATTCTGAGCTAAATGATATAAGAGTTCAGAGTGAAAAACTTATGACATAGATGAAAATCGAGTAATCAGAGCGCATAAGTAATCAGAGTCACGGACAAGGTATCAGAGTCTTGGGTATCAGAGTCAACTTGGAATCACTTCAGAAGAAGTGAAATGTATTCCTTGTATTTGCCCAGTGACACATCTATGGTCATGAAGGTGGAACTCTTAAATTCTCCAAAAGAGAAAAAATAAATCACACTAACACATCTTACACATCAAAAACTGGGTTTACTCCCCCTTTTTGTCATAAGCAAAAAGCTTGGGGTGTGAAAAACTTAGCTTGAAGTACAAGGTACTCCCCCTTAGAGAAGGTCTAAGTTTAAAGAAAATGAAAACGATGCAAGAATCAGAGTTAGGCGAAATGAATAGAAGAGTTAATGCAAGAGAAGAACGTTTACCACCGGTCAAGGGAGTAAAGAGAAGGGTCAGTTACCAAGAATTTAATCTCGAGAAACTGTAGGAGCATTAACTTTCAGAGAGAAAGTGAAGCCTATATAATGCGATGGAGAGAAAGGTAAGCATCACACCTCGAATAAGTTTCAGAAGAAAAATGGCATCATACATCGTAGCACTAGGAGAGCTGAGGAAGAAGGCCTTCGAGGAGGACTTGTTCCTTAACATCAGGCATCCAGAGGGTACAACGACCATCTCGGAGCTGACACGGACACTGCTGGAGGAGGACCTGCGTCCAGAGTTGAAGAGAGACCTGAGGGAATTTCTTGCCTTCGTGGAGGAGGTGCAAGAACTCAGCCGGCTTGAACTCAAGCTGCTGGAAGAAAAAGAGAGTTTGGAAGAGAAGCTCAAGACTGCAGAAGAGATTCTGGAGAGGGATGAGCTAAAGGACAGGCTCAACAACATCCAGCATGCACTGGAGCGTCTGGAGAAGGATAGGTCAGAGCAGCGCCAGGAGTGCAGAAGAGTGAGGAGGGATCCTCCATTCTAGACTTTAGGGAAAGAATGTATGATGTAAACATAAAGAGATTATAAATAAAAAGATTTTTGCAAACATATGTGACAAAAATATATATAGATATGCATAGATAACCACAAACGAACAAAGTAGAATAAATAAGTAAAAAGAAACAGAAGTTAACAAAATAAAACAACGTTAAAGAAAAAGAAAAGCGAAGAGATCCTAAAACTAGGGTTTATCAGTTCGACGCAGAAGTTCCATCATCATGTGCTTCATTTCAATTAGCATGGATTCATGAGTGTCAAGACGCTGTTCCATGATGTCGAGTCTGGACGAGCTTGACTGAGTAGAACCGGAAGGAACATTCTGAGCAGATTGAGGAGCTGGAATGGAAGCAGAAGCAGCAGAAGTAAACACTACTGGTGCAAGTGCTTGGCATCTAAGAGCTTCAGCCTCAGCTTCAAGTCGTTCTGCCTCTAATCTGGCTTGTTCAGCTTGAGCTGCTGCTTGACGTGCAGCTTCTTCTGCTTGTTCTTTCTTTCTCTGAGCTTCTTCAATAGCTTCAAGAAGCTTATGTCTCTGTTCTTGTTCATGAAGAGCCACCCTTCTAGCAAACCTTTGCTTTGCAGCCTCAATCCTCTGACTTCCTTCTGCATGCAGGAGCTGCATCATAATTGGAACTTGAGCCACTAGCCAAGTGCCCAGAGTGTTCCACTCATCAGCCACACGTTCAGCATTCTCACTTAGGTCAGTCTGACCGTGCACATTGCGTAGCATCAAAGAGGCTTCATGATAGAAAATATTGATGCACTCAGAGAGAGATGTGGGTCGGAGGTGAGTGTAAGGAATTATGGAGAGGTTGGTTTCAGGAGAGGCTGGGTGATTGCTGCTGTGAGCTTCAGAGGCACCTTGTGGAGAGCCAATGTTAAACATTTGAGCATTGGGTTCAGAGGTTCCAAGGTGAGGTTCTGAAGTTTCAACCAGAGGATGGGGTGATCTAACCGAGGATTGGTTAGACACAGATTGTTCTGGTTCAGGTTCTGGTTGATTAGGCTCTTGTTGGTCTGGGGCAGGGTGAGCTTGTTGAGCCAAAGGGTCTGCCTCATGTAAAGGATTGGCCAAGATAGGTTCATCTGGGTCAACTAGACGTTCAGGTCTAGGGCCAGGATATCTCCTAGGGCTTGGACAAGTGAGATAATACTCTTCTAAGGTAGACACTTTTTCTTTTCTGACCTCCATGAATTTTCTAATGGATTCAGAGTTATTGGAGGGAGAAGAGTCAGCAACATTGGTTGGGAAGGATACAGGTGTAAGGGCTGTGGAAGAGTTTGTATCCGTGGGTCTGAGAGCCAGACGTTCTGATGCTCTTGGGACAGAGTGATCAGAGGTTCTGGGTCCAGGTTCTGTGTGGGTAGGCTCTGGTTGTTCATGAATGATGGGTTCAGAAGTTAATGGATTGTACGAAATGGAAATGGGAGAGGTTGGTTCTTCTGACCTAGAGGGTTGGTTCTGGAGCAAATTCCAGAGAGGTGCTTCAGTAGGGGAAGGTTGAAAGAACGAAGACCTTGGGGAATGTGGTGGAGAGGTGGTTTGTGCAGCTGGTTGGGATTCAGGAATAGGAGTGAGGAGATTTGAAGAGTGTTTGAGCATGGCAGATATGGGGAGTGCATCAAATAAATTCAAATCATCATCAGAAGCAATTGTAGACTTACTTGAATGTGCTGATGATCTTGTCACTCTGGCAGGAGGTTCAGTCCTGCTGATCACTACAGCAGCTGGTTCCACCCGAGTAGGCTTCACCACAATTCTAACCTGCTTCTTCTTCTTCTGAGGAGGACCATCCTCATTATCACCATCATCACCATCATCAGGCTTGCTGGTTTCATCTTGCTTTCTCTTGGATTGACCAGCCTTCTTCTTTTTGATCAGAGGGACATCTGATTCCTCAGAAGATTCTTCTAGGATCATCTTCCTCTGAACTTTCTTCTTGGGAGGAGAAGGAAACTCTGGAGCTGGCGGCAGTCTGCTGAAGAATTCATCGAGATCAATTTCAAATCCTTGGGCCCTTAGGTCTTCAACATAGCACCTAATGGCGTCAGGATTGTCAGCCTGTGTCCACAGAGGGTAGTCATTCAGAGGCATCCCTCTACTTCTGATCTCAGAAGATGTTTCTTCATGGGCAGGAGCAATCTTCTTCTTGATGAGGCCCATCTTCTTTAGAGAATTTGCCGTGAAGACATCACTGACAATGGTGGTCAGATCCTCTGTGCATCCAGCATTTATCAGATCTTGAATGAGGCCACTCTCAATGAAGAGATCAGACAAAAGTCTCCCGAAGGGAATATACTTGATTGCTGACTTGATGGAGGCAGTGGTACGAGACTTCCGGATACATTCCTTCAAGTAGGAGAACAGGAAGTAGGGAAGGCAGATCTTCTTCTGGTCTTGGATGAAGAACAACATCACCTTCTGGTTGAAGTTGATGTAGTCTGGGGAACTGCCCTTTGGTCTCTGGTTTATGCAGTGGAGCAAAATTTTGTGCCAGATCCTGAGCTTGGGATGAAGATCCATCACCTTGTAATTCGTCTTGCCCGGTTTGTAATTGGTGTACAGGGCCTTGTTGATCTCATCCTTCGTCTTGGGTTTCAGCTTCGATTCCGTGAATTGGAAACGATACCCAAAAGCAGTGTCTGCACCCAGCAAATTCACGAAAGACTTCTCTGTGATGATGATCTTTCTTCCAAGAATGTGAGATACCACCTGAGTATCATCGCAGTCGGCGTGCTTCCAGAATTCCTTGATCAGTTTATCATACACCGGTCCTCGAAGTCTGTTGAAGTAATTTCCCCAACCTTGAACTTGGACTTCAGGACGAAGATCATACCCATTTGTAGCCAGGTTGTCGAGGTCGAATCTCCATTCTGCTAGGACTTGAAGTTCCTCAGGAGCATATACGCAGTGAACGGCACAGCCCCGTTCTGCAATCGGAATAATCTGCTCTTGAGCTTGACCTTGATCTTGTGTCTGATTCTCAGGGCCCCTTTGACCCGTTGCTAGACCAACTACCATGTGAGGGAACTGGGTTGCATCTGCAGTAGCTCTTCTGGTTTGACTCACCATTCTTGAAGCGGTTGAAGGTTTGAGGTAGAAGATGAAGGTTGAAAGATGAAGAGAGATCGAGAGAGAAAACGAGGATAAGCGGTTTTGAAATAGCGGAGAGAGAGAGAGTAAAAACCGGAAGTGAAAGAGATCGTGTGTGTATAGTGGGTTTTGACAAATAACCGTTGTTGATTCAAAAAGCAATTTAAGATCAACGGTTGAAAATTAAATATAGATAGTAACAGTAAATACACAAATCACACACAGGAGAGAAGCACATCTACACGCAATCATAACAGACTGTCACACGGGCACAAGGAACTATGCATCAGAAATACTGACACACGTGTTGCTGTCTCAGCTTCAGAGTCAGTACCAGTGGGTACACACACTCTGATTGAGTTACCTTCTGGACTAGACATCTTCTGATCAAGAAGTATCATAGTCAGAGGTTCTGATCCATCATCACTCTGGACAAAAATCCATGTTCAGATTTTTCAGAATAAAATTAAATCTATCCTCTGCTAAGGGCTTTGTAAAGATATCTGCCCATTGATGGTCAGTATCAACAAACTTCAGAAGAAGTACGCCCTTCTGTACATAATCTCTAATAAAGTGATACTTTACCTCAATGTGCTTTGCCCTTGAATGCAAGATAGGATTCTTACTCAATGAGATTGCAGCAGTGTTATCACAATAGATTGGGATATTGCTCTCAAGGATCTGATAATCCTCCAGCTGATGTTTCATCCAGAGCATCTGAGTGCTGCATATTGCTGCTGAGATATATTCTGCCTCTGCAGTTGATAGTGCAATGGTTGATTGCCTCTTGCTTGCCCATGAGACTAGATTGCTTCCCAGAAATTGACAATTTCCAGAAGTACTTTTTCTCTCTGTTCTATCTCCAGTATAATCAGCATCACAATAACCTGAAAGCTTATACTCTGATGTTTTCTTATACATCAAGCCAAGGTTAGTGGTGCCTTTCAAATACCTTAGGATCCTCTTAACAGCAGTTAAGTGGGTTTCCCTTGGATCTGATTGGAACCGAGCACATAAATGAACACTAAATAGTATGTCTGGCCTAGATGCAGTTAAGTATAGAAGTGAACCTATCATGCCACGATAGAGCTTCTGACATACTTTACCACTTTTATCTTCTTTCTCCAGAATGCATGTAGGATGCATTGGAGTCTTGGCCACTGTAGATTCCAGCATATTGAACTTCTTCAGAAGTTCTTTAGTGTACTTGCTCTGATGGATATATGTTCCTTCTGGTGTTTGATCAACTTGTATTCCCAGAAAGTACTTTAATTCTCCCATCATACTCATCTCAAATTCAGCCTGCATCATCTCAGAAAATTCTTTGCATAGAGATTGATTAGCAGAACCAAATATAATATCATCAACATAAATTTGCACAATTAAGATATCATCTTTATAAGTCTTGCAAAAAAGAGTTGTATCTACTTTACCCCTTACAAACTCATTCTCCAGAAGGAATGAGCTGAGTCTCTCATACCATGCTCTGGGAGCTTGCTTCAGACCGTAGAGAGATTTCTTCAATTTGAACACATGGTCTGGTTTCTTCTCATCTTCAAAACCTGGGGGTTGATGAACATAGACTTCCTCTGAGATATAACCATTTAGGAAGGCACTCTTCACGTCCATCTGATGTAGAACTATGTTGTGATTTACTGAGAAAGAGATCAACAGTCTGATTGCCTCCAGTCTTGCTACTGGAGCAAATGTTTCAGTGTAGTCTATTCCTTCCTGCTGGCTGTAGCCTTGAGCAACTAGCCTTGCCTTGTTTCTGACTACATCTCCTTTCTCATTCAGCTTGTTTCTGAATACCCACTTCGTTCCAATAACATGGACACTCTCAGGCTTCTTCACTAAGCTCCAAACATCGTTCTTGGAAAATTGATTCAGTTCTTCTTCCATGGCCAGAATCCAATCCTTGTCCTGAAGAGCTTCATCTATGGACTTGGGTTCAATTAAGGACACCAATCCTTTCAGACTGAGCAAGGTCTCTTCAGAGGGTCTGAAGGCAGATCTGGTTCTGACTGGTTCGTCTTTGTTGCCCAGAATCAATTCCTTAGGGTGAGCTGCAGTGATTCTGCTCTTCTTCAGAGTTTGTGAGTTAGAGGGACCAGCTTCTTCCTCTGGTTCATCTTCCTCTGGCTCAACTTCCTCTGGAGCTTTGCCTTTGTCAGAAACATTAATGCTTAAATCTGCAAACTTTTCAACTAGCTTTGACTGGTCAGAGTCAAGCTTATCGTCAAATCTAACATGAATAGATTCTTCAATAGTCTTAGCATCAGTATTATAAAATCTAAAACCTTTAGATCTCTCAGAGTAACCGAGTAATAGACACTTAGAAGACTTAGCATCAAATTTATGCAATCTATCCTTAGTATTGAGAACATAGCAAACACAGCCAAAAGGATGAAAATAAGAAATGTTGGGTTTTATGTTCTTCCACAATTCATAAGGAGTCTTATTCAGAATTGGTCTCACAGAGATTCTGTTCTGAATGTAACATGCTGTATTTACTGCCTCTGCCCAAAAGTGCTTAGCCATGCCTGTTTCTTGGAGCATGGTTCTAGCCATCTCCTGAAGAGTTCTGTTCTTCTTCTCAACAACACCATTTTGTTGAGGAGTTCTGGGACAAGAGAAATCATGTGCAATTCCATAAGAATCAAACAGACTCTCAAACTTGTCATTCTCAAACTCTCCGCCATGGTCACTTCTGACACGCACAATCCTACAAGCCTTCTCGTTTTGCACTTGAGCAATGAAGGTAGAGAACACAGCATGAGACTCATCCTTGCGGGTTAGAAACTTTACCCATGTCCAGCGGCTATAGTCATCAACGATAACCATCCCATATCTCTTGCCACCTATAGACTCAGTTTTCACTGGTCCAAAAAGGTCGATATGCAGAAGTTCCAACGGCCTTGAGGTTGAGACAACATTCTTTGCCTTGAAGGGGACTTTTGTGAATTTGCCTTTCTGACATGCTTCACAAAGAGCGTCTGAAGCGAACTTCAGATTGGGTAAGCCCCTGACAAGGTTTAGCTTGCTCAGCTGAGAAATCTTTCTCATACTGGCATGCCCTAACCGTCTATGCCATACCCACTGCTCTTCATTAACAGACAGAAGGCACTTCACATTCTGAGCCTCCAACTCAGATAATCTGATCTTATAAATGTTGTTCTTCCTCTTGCTGTTAAACAGAACAGAGCCATCGATTTGACTTACAGCCCGACAGGACTTTTGATTGAATATAACATCATAACCCTTGTCAGCTAATTGACTTATAGACAATAAGTTATGTGTTAAGCCGTCTACCAATAACACATTATCAATGCATGGACTACTATCTACACAAATAGTACCAGTACCAACAATTTTACCCTTTTCATTTCCTCCAAAGCCAACTTCGCCTCCAGGCTTAAGTTTCAGCTCTCGGAACATACGCCTTTCTCCCGTCATGTGACGCGAGCATCCACTGTCCAGATACCATGATTGGTGTTTCAGTGGAGCTATCAAGGATATCTGCAACATAGATAATCTTGTCCTTAGGTACCCACTTTCTGGGTCCTCTCTTGTTAGTTACCCCAGAGGTTCTGATCACCTTGGGTGTCTCAACATGATATTTTAAAGGAATATTTGCATGATATTTAGTCATAGAGAAGGATCCCTTTTTAAGAGGGTTTTTAGCAACTTTAGCAGGTACAGGATCAGGCAATATGGTACCAGAGGGAACAAAGCATTCATACAAGGATTTAGCTTTAGACACAGAGGGCTCATTTCTAATTGGTTTAGAATAGCCAATGCCATGCATTCCATTTCTGCTTACGCCATAGATCATTGAAGCCATTAAGCTTCTATCCACGCTTTTAGCTAGGAATCTTTGAAAAGACTTTTCATACTTAGATTCATTTCTACAATCAGAGGCATCACAGGCAACAATTTCTTCTAACTTAGCAATCTGGTTCTTAAGCACAGAGTTAGAATTGATCAAGGCATGATTATCATTTTTCAAATCAGAAATAATTTTCTCATGTTCAGAAGGAGTCTTGGAAACAGCAGATAAGTTCTTTTTCAGCTTCTTATGCTTAGACAATAAGGAGTTATACTTATCCATAATATCAGACAATGCATGTTTCAGTTCAGAGGTAGAGAAAGAAGCGAATACCTCATTTTCATCGTCTGAGTTAGGATTTCCTTCTGATTCTGAGTCAGAGTCAACAACTCCCTTTGAATCTGCTTCCTTGACTTTGACAATAGCCATGAGTCCTTGGACTACACCATCAGAGTCAACATCCTCTGACTCTGATTCATCAAATGTCACCGTCAGACTCTTCTTTGTCTTGAAGTGCTTCTTTGGCTTCTTGTCCTTCTTCAATTTTGGACAGTCACTTTTGTAGTGCCCTGATTCTTTGCACTCAAAGCATGTGACTTCCTTAAGTGAGGACTTCTTCTGACCTGAGGATTCAGACTTTCCTTTTGCCTTTCCAGAGCCTTTGTATTTGCTCTGCCTGTGCTTCCAGATGCGATTGAGTCTCTTGGAGATCAGAGTCAGCTCATCTTCATCAGAATCTTCTGATGCTTCTTCAGATTCCTCTTCTTCAGCTTGAAGAGCTTTTGACTTCTCAACCTTAGCCTTTTCAGATTTAGATTTCAAGGCTATGGACTTTTTCCTCAGATCTTGCATCTCTGAGCGCTTCAGCTCATGGCATTTCAAAATGCTGATGAGTTCTTCTAAACTCATATTCTCAACGTCTCTCGTGAGCTCTATTGAAGTCACTAAAGGCATCCAACTTTCAGGAAGACACCTGATGACCCTTATGACATGATCTTTTGTTGTGTAGCTCTTGTTGAGAGGTCGTATGCCAGCTACAAGCAACTGAAATCTGGAGAACATTTCTTCAATGGACTCATTTGGCTCCATGATGAAGGATTCATACTTTTGGATCAAAGACAATGCCTTTGATTCTTTGACTTTCTTGTTTCCTTCATGAGACATCTTCAGAGATTCGAAAATGCCTTTCGCAAACTCACGATCTGTAATCTTCTGGTACTCTTCATAGGAAATAGCACTTAGAAGAATTGCTCTTGCTTTGTGATGTTGTGAGTACAGCTTCTTTTGATCTGCAGTCATCTCTGACCTTGGGATCTTCTTGCCATCTGCATCAACTGGACGCTCGTAGCCATCCACAATAATATCCCAGAGATCTGCATCGAAACCCAGAAAGAAACTTTCCAGTCTATCTTTCCAATATTCGAACCTTTGACCGTCGAACATAGGAGGCTTTGCATTGTAACCATCTCTTTGAGTTTCACTGGTGGTGGCAGCCATTGTTTTTCACACCGGCCCGGATCACTGAACACTGTTAGGTGTGGTAATCAGAACTTGCGCTCTGATACCAATTGAAGGTATGAAAAACGGTAGAAAGGGGGGGTTTGAATAACGTTTTCAGTATAAAGCTTCCACCTTAAAGATTTTGACAAATCTTTCGAGAACTTTAAGTGCTAAAGATAAGAGATAGAAAAGCACACAAGGATTTTATCCTGGTTCACTTGATAAATCACTCAAGCTACTCCAGTCCACCCGTTAAGGTGATTTCTTCCTTCTTAGAATGAAGGCAATCCACTAATCAGGTAAGAGTTACAACTGCACTTGAAACCTACAAGTGACTAACAATTACACTGACTTAGCTCACACTAAGATTCACTCTCTTAGTCTTCTCTAGGATCCGATCAGCCTTGATCTCCTAAAGGAACTAAACAAACTGTTTATCAAAGAATTGTTTACAAGAGATTTGCTTCTCAAAAGCTAATAGTAAACTCAATGAATTTCAGATAAAAGAAAGCTTAGAAGAATTTGAATATGTCTTGCGCGTATGTGAATGCTTCTAGCCGTTTCTTTCAGTCTTCAGCCTCTTTATATACTCCAAGGATTAGGGTTGAGCGTTGCATGGGGAATGCTACCGTTGGAGGGCAGTTCTGGAAAATCCAGCTTCTGCTGTGTCTGAGACTGTTAGGTAGGTCGTCAGGAAGGTACAGTTGCTTTTGTACTTGGATAGCGACTTGACCTTTAAACCTAGGAGACTTCTGATCAGGGGAATGCTTCATATTGGAACTTGTGAAGCCGGTTGATCAGAGTCAGAGGGAAAGCCCAGATCCTCTGACCAATGTTTCTTCTGATTCTGAACTCAGAGGGAAGAACATGGCCTTCAGAGTATCTAGCTTCTGGACAACAGAATTTCACTAATCAGCTTCTAGATCTTCAGAGTCTTCTACACCATCAGAATATCTGAGCCTTCAGTGTTTCTTGGTTATCAGACTTTCTGGATCTTCAGAACTTCTAGTGACTGAGTCCACATCAGAGTTTGTATAACTTCAGAACTTCTGAAGCTTTTCCACTGTTCATACTGAACATGGTGAATGCGAAAGCGTTGCTTGGGTCGCTCTTTATACACAGTGCTTCTGATTTGTGTGAGATTGAGTTGAGGTCAGAGCCTGTAAATAGCACACTCAGAAAAACACGTTAGAGTACCACAATTGTTCATATCAAAAGGTTAACTTGTAATCATCAAAACATAGAGTTGTACTACTAGATCAAAACTTGATCTTACAACCTCGAGGTCTACGCGTAGCAACGAACGGAACGACGATCGGTCAAGAATTGGAAAAATCACTTTTCCTCCTTTTTCCTCTCCAATGCCTCGGCCGTGTGTGTGTGTTGTGAAGCTTTTGTTTTTTTTTTTTCATTTTTCAAAGTATATATAGGAAATTGAAAACGTGAGAAAATGATTATTTCGCGATTCCGATTTTTCCTATTGATTCCTACGTATTTTAGACATGATATTCTTCCCGCTGAATCTTCTAATTCTCCAAAGAAATATCAGTATGATTTTTGGTTTTCGAGGCTTGTTTTTAATGTTTACCGGCTTAAAAATGCACTTTATGCACTTTATGCTTTTGACCTCGGATGCAGAAACTTCCTTCTGAAGAAAGATTCGGAACGTCGATTAGAGTGGGCGTACGCGAATGAAATCTTTATTTGAAGCTCCGAATAGAAAAAGTCTTCATCGTCCGTTGATTTTAGGGTTTCTGAACTATCAGGGTTTCGGTTTCGGCAAACTTCCGAGTGTTGGAAATTGACGTTCGTACATTCAGGGTTTCGTATCGAAACGCTTGTCATGGAAATGAATAAGAGAAATTCTGACATTCCTCTGAATATTTTTTTTTGGAATTAGTTCCTATAGTGCTTTAAGGGTAAATTAATTGTTTACTAACGTTCTTGACCTAGGTTTAAGCGAATACTAATCGTGTTATAACTTTTATCGACTTTGATACAATCCTTAGCTTTTTCCTGAACTTTCTCCTTCACAAATTTATCCCATTCAATAAGCACTTGTTCAGGTTTTCCTTCACGTTACATCAAATTAATCGTGAAAAGAAATTTCATTCGATTTATTCCAAACTTAAAAACTTGGGTCTCACAGAATGTGTATGAAAAAAGAGTTCATGTTCCTAACCATTATAATTCCTGGGCCTTCTGCTCCAAAACAAAGTATTGATGTGTATTTGCGCCCCCTTATAGACGAACTGAAAATGTTGTGGGAGGATGGAGTTATGACTTATGATGTCTCCTTGAAGCAAAACTTTTTGATGAAGGCGGCTGTGATGTGGACAATCAATGACTTTCCTGCGTATGGTATGTTAAGTGGTTGGATGACAATGGGAAAACTTGCTTGCCCGGTTTGTATGGAGCGCTCTAAGGCATTTTCTCTTGCATATAGTCGGAAGGTCTCTTGGTTTGATTGTCATCGCCAATTTTTACCAGAAGATCATGAATACAGGACATGTAAGAAGAAATTTACAAAAGGTAAAGGTGAGACCTCAACTACTCCATGAAGGTTGACAGGTGAAGAAGTGTGGGAAAGAGTTAGACATTTACCCAGTGTGGAGGAATCAAAGGAAGATCATTCACAAGGATATGGGGTAGAGCATCATTGGACTAAACGAAGTATATTTTGGGAATTACCATATTGGAAAACTCTTCTACTCCCACATAATATTGATGTAATGCACACTGAACGAAATGTATTTCTCAATATTTTGTACACTGTAATGGACACCAAAGGGAAAACAAAGGATACCTTCAAGTCTAGGAAGGACTTGGAAGAATATTGTATGCGTGGAGGTTTAGAAGTACAACAAACTGAGAATGGCAACTTTTTGAAACCAAAGGCACAATATGCATTAACAAAACAGCAAAGACTAAGTGTTTGTGAATGGGTTTCAGATCTTAAGCTTCCAGATGGTTATGTTTCCAATTTGGCCAGATGTGTTGATAGGACTGAAGCAAAGTTGTCTGGCATGAAGAGTCACAATTGCCATGTATTCATGCAGCGGTTGCTTCCAATAGCATTCAAAGCTTTACCGAAGCCTATTTGGAACACACTTACTGAATTTTCCCAATTTTGGAGAGAAATTACTTCATCATTGTTGATGGAAAGTAAATTGCGCATTATGGAGGAAAACATTCCAATAATTCTGTGCAAATTAGAGCAAATATTTCCCCCAAGTTTCTTTGACTCAATGGAACACCTCCCAATTCATTTGGCATATGAAGCAAGAGTCGGAGGTCCTGTCCAGTACAGATGGATGTATCCGTTTGAGAGGTTAGTGCATAATTATATCTTATCCCTTTGAAATTCATTATTTCTTTTTCTCTAAGATCGATCTTCAATTTTCTTAATAGGTTTATACGAACATTAAAACAAAAGATAACAAATAAGGCTCATGTAGAAGGCTCAATTGCCAAAGCGTATTTGCTGGAAGAGATGTCTACATTTGCTTCATATTATTATCCTTCTGATGTTCCATCAAGGAGAACAAGAGTGCCACAGAATGATGGAGTAGGCTCATCTGAGAATCCGCCATTGTCTATTTTTAATCATCCAGATCGTAGTTATGGAAAATGTATCACCTCTACCTTGAATGAAAAGGAAATGAAAGCTGGACATTTGTATATTTTGTTGAATTGTCCTGAGGTGGTACCTTACATCAAGTAAGTCATTCCAAAACACACTATGATACATCACTTTTATGTAAAGTTGTGTTTAACCAGTGTGTTGCTTATGTAGCATATACTCAGATCTTCTACGAGAACTAGATCCAGAGATAAATGATGAAGACTTGGACAAACAAATTTCCATGAAGTTTCCTACTTGGTTGAAATCATATGTGGACTGGGCGAGCCCCTAGAGGGGCAACGCCCAGGGTTCACACCGCCCCGTGGCGGGTCCCCAAGCCAGTAGGGTTGGGCCTCGTTCAGCCAGGCCCACACGGCCCATTAAGGACACTAGCATATGGGGGCCCAACACTACCTCTATAAATAGGTAGCAGATACCAATTGTAAGGGACCTTGGCTCATTTTATGAATACACACATGAAATTCAATTATTCTCTTGCTAGATTTCTCTCTTGAGTGCAATCACTTCTCTCTCTAGGGGTTACACCCTTTCTCAATGTTCTTACCCGGAACATTTGGCGCCGTCTGTGGGGATCGATAAAGTTTTGATTCCCGGATCACGTGGATTGATTGCACCACTGATTTTGCTTGAGATTTTCATTGTTTTTCGTGGATTTCGTGGGACGGATTTTGATGACGGAAATGGATCTTGGATGATCTTTTTGGGCTCTGGATTGGAAAAGGAATACAATGCACCTTGACCTTCAAGAATCCGTGTCGCCACAGGTCTCCCGGCAGCCTCTTCTTCCACAAGGTTCGCCAACAGTGGCGGCGGAAGTTCGGGAATAAAAGCATCGAAGACAAGCCACGTATTCTGAGGCGGAACCGCCTGTGCTACTGGGAGGAGGGGATTTGCGATTTAGAGTGGACGGATCTGTTGATTATTGCGGCATCACAGGCGGATCGTGGCGGAAGCTTGATCGCTGTTGTCAATCGACGGAGCGGGAGCTAATTCGAGACTGAGAAAGGAATCGATGAAACTCAGTGGCTATAGTGGACGGGAGAATGACGGATCAAGAAAGCTGATCAGGTTTCGAAACGGGAGAAAAAGCAGCGATAAAAGGAGGAGTTTCAGATCGGTGGCAATGCGGAGGGGAAGGAACAGGGTGCGTTCACGAGAGAATGACAGATCGAGATTCAGCGTGTAGAAGTGTGTTAGTTCTTCATGGCGCATCCAGCGATGGCAGATCGGAGCAACACGGTTCAGACCGACAATGAAGAGCGTAAACAGAGGTGAAGCTTCAGATCGAGGAAGCATGTAGGCAAGGGAGAGCAGATCGGTAATGACGAAGAAAAGAACGAAGGCGAGGAATCTGTCCAGAGCACAATACATGAGGAGCAGAGCCAATCCCGAGACGTTTTTTGATGAGGCGTTGGAATTCTGGCGGGCACGCTTTTGCTTTGGCGGTTGAAGTTCGGCGAGCAAGTGTCGGCGGCGTTGAAGTTAGGCGGTGAGCAAATTCTTGCGAGCACGTTTGCTTTGGCGAGCACGTTTGCTTTGGCGAGCACGTGTTGGCTTTGGCGAGCACGTTTTGAAGTTAGGCGGCGAGCAAGTGTTGTTGGCGATGGAGTTCGGCGGCGAGAGAATGTCGCTGGCGTTGGAATCTGGTAAGCACGTTTTACTCCGGCGGCGGAATTCTGGCGGGCACGTTTTGTTTTGGCCATGGAAGTTTGGCGAGTAAAGCGTTGCTATGGTTAAGATCGCTGGCAAACAAATTTTCCAATTCCTTCAAACTTTTCCTCCATCTTTCATTTGATTCCCTTCTCAGTTGTTGTATTTCCTAATTTTCTTATTTTGAAGTTGATATTAGAAGTTATATTGTCTTCACTAGTTTTGATTCAGACAGAGAGGAGCAAATCGGATCAAAGAGAAGGAGTGGGTGAGTTGAGACACACCAACTGCTCGATGAAATGTCACAGAGGAACATTGTCCTTTCCAACACCACGAGGGATGACCTTTTCCCTGCTGCTGGTGATAGCACGTCCAGTGTCGGCGTTGCGGCAAGTGACTGCCGAGCAAAATGGCAGATTACTGATTTTGGTTGAGTAAACTGAGGCAATGGAGGCTAGTTGAACTGAACAATAGTGGTGTTCGAACAAGGCTCAGAAGCTGGAGTTGGAATGATACGCCGGAGTGAGTTTGATTGGGTAACTTTGGTAATGGATTGTGTTTTGCTTCTTCCTTTGGTCTTAAATTGATGAACCTTTCTTGCCTAAGTGATGCTTGCAACATTGATGTTACCATATTAGGAATAAAGTGAGATTACTGGTTTAAATCACTTTGGAACTGAACTTGTCTTAGATGTTACCATATTAGGAATAAAGTGAGATTACTGGTTTAAATCACTTTGCAACTGAACTTGTCTTAATGTGACATTGAATAACAAGTGACAAATAAGCTATTGCAGTTCTCTCTGGCTTAATTTCATGGATTGTGGCAGATTCTTATACAATATGCTTTCCTGGTTTAGTTTATCAGTTTTATATTAGCTTTTTTAGTTGCACAAGGAAAATTAGAGAACTTTTGGTCTTGTAACTTTAAGCCCATGTGCTACACAAATAAACATGGTTTGTCTTAGCTGTATTGCTTGGTTTTGGTTCCCCAACAACTGCATTATATCTTTGCTGGTCCTGCTTCGTGCCTTATACAAAATACAAAATTGTCCCTGTCCATGGTGCCTTTTCAGATTTCACATGTTCAATAAGGTTTTCTTTAGCACCATGGATGATTGTTATGATTATGAAGTTGCTGCAGGAGCTGAGTTAATTTATTCTATTATCAACCTTCTGATTCTGAGTGCAATATTCATCTACGGTCAGATTTAATTTGACATTTCTAGAGAATGATATTAATGATATCTGTTGATTACATTAGAGTATAAAGTTCTCTCATTTCACCAAAATGCCCTTTACACTTTCTGTTATACAAGTATGAAGTTCAGGAAAGGCATGTGCACATGGTCAATTTGCTAGGAGAAGGAGTAACAGTGCAGAGGATGATAACAACATGAGATGCAGCACATTGGGTTTGCACAATTTCCTACTTAACTTCCTTATTGATCTCTTGACATGATTAAATGGATTATTTGACATGGAGGGTAAATTGTTGGCTTCATACTGGGGACTTAGCATGTGAAAACTTGTTCTTTTATTTAGATATGAACATGGCATGAACTAGTTGCGAAGTGTTATAATCTTTGCGTGGTAAGGAAGCATAGGTTAATGCTTTGAGTACAAGTCATGTTTCTGTCATATTTCAGATTCAACAAATTGCATAACTTATCCCATTTGATTTATTTTAAGATGAGTATGCAATTGATACCAGCATGATAGGTCTCATACTTAGCAAGAAATGATTTTGTTTGTTGAAGTTAAATGAATTGGAAGATGCAATGATCACTTGCTTATATGTTTAATAAGTACCATATGCCTCCTCTACTGAGGTGATTGGCTATTTTCCTTTGAATAAAACTTCATTTTGGAAATTGAGGCACACCATTAAAGTTTTGTGAAAGTATGTGAAGGTTGCATATGAAAGTTATGAAAAACCATTTGCATTCTAAATGTTGATTTCAGTTTTCAAATTCTGATGAGATTATGGTTTAGCTTGGAAGACTCTTCCATAAGCGGTTTGTTATTGGGTGGGACAAGCTCCTGATGGCGCGATTTAGTTATAAAGTGAAACAAGTTTCACGATGAACTAAATTAGCCCCGGAAAAGCCCACGTAACAACCGAATTCATTGGCGATGTGTGGGGTACAAATTGCCCATTCTACTGAGCACCGCTTTGGTAATCCAACTGGCCATTGGAACCCAAAGCACTTTGAGTCCCGAAATGGGACGATCACACCAAGGGTGGCGACCTACCGCTAGGGTGGTGACCACATGCCAAAGGGTGGCGACCAAACGCTATGGGTGGCGACCTGTAAGACTCAGTTTCTAGACACACAAAAGTCGCCAAAAGGGTGGCGACCTGACGCTAAGGGTGGCGACCTACCGCAAGAGGGTCGCGACCTACCGCAAGAGGATGGCGACCTACCGCTAAATTATCGCGACCTACCGCCAAAAATGAGGGTAGCGACCTACCGCAAAATGGTGGCGACCTACCGCAAGAGGGTCGCGACCTACCGCAAGAGGGTCGCGACCTACCGCCAAAAATGAGGGTAGCGACCTACCGCAAAATGGTGGCGGCCTTACGCTGAGAGTGGCGAGCAAGCCAAACTAATTTCTTATAAGGCACAAAATTCTTTGACAAAATTGGTTTTAACTTAGATTTATAAGAGCACATCTTTGGTGGTTGATTTTTCTTTGATGATTAGGTGATTGCATGCTTATAACTGAATTGTATGATTTGATAAACCTGCTGGAAATGATGAAATTTGAATTATGATCCCTGAGGCAACTGATGAGTATTTGTAGTTGAGAAATGTTCTAAACAGGAAACAGGCTAAAGCAAGATGGTGATGGCGATGCGGCGAGTGAGGACACTCCTACTCCTCATGACTTGGACGGAGTCTGGTGGACTTGTGGACTCTGGCGAGAGAAGGAGCATGCGTGCTGGGCGGACCTTCTCCTAAGGACGATGCGGCGGCGACTTCGGCTTGAAGACACATTATGCTCTCATGCTTCGAGCTCGGTGTCTCGTGGACTGGTTGAGTCCTTTCACCATATTAAGGGACTCGCCCCGGAAGCAACTTGATCCGTGAAGATGCTACGAGGGGCGGATGCGGGAGAGATTGGCGGGAGACCATGTCACCAGGCGAGCCGGCTTCTATTCAGCGAGTCACGTCATATGTGGCGGGCCACCACGACTCCTTAATCTTGTAGGCGTTTGTACACCATCTTTCTAGGTCCCGCGTCAATCGGTGATTCATGTATTTGTGTATTTCCTTGCGCCTATTAGCGGTTTGTGTTTCATTCGCGCCATGTCGGCGACCTACACGCTTTATATATTCTTTGTTGATCCCGCCAAGTAGCGTGGTTAGGTGATCTTCTAGGCGGGGAAGCTATTGCAGCTAGAAGCTTGGGAATAGTTCCTGCGCGTTGGTCGAAACCGCCAGCCGAGGAACGCCGTACCAAGTGGAAAGTGGCAACGGGCGACCTGCTAGGGGAATCACAAGGGGACAGAGATTGGCGGTCACATTTTGAAGACACACTTCGCTCTCCTGCTTCGAGCTTGTGGACTTGCGGACCAAGGGCGCTCGCCCTTCATCTTTTCACACCATGTTGGCGACTTGGATTTTTTGCATACACGATGGATAAGCATTAGGCAGTTATAGTTTTCTTAAAGACACACTTAGCTCTCATGCTTCGAGCTCGGTGTCTTGTGGACTTGTGGACTGGGTGAGCCCCTAGAGGGGCAACGCCCAGGGTTCACACCGCCCCGTGGCGGGTCCCCAAGCCAGTAGGGTTGGGCCTCGTTCAGCCAGGCCCACACGGCCCATTAAGGACACTAGCATATGGGGGCCCAACACTACCTCTATAAATAGGTAGCAGATACCAATTGTAAGGGACCTTGGCTCATTTTATGAATACACACATGAAATTCAATTATTCTCTTGCTAGATTTCTCTCTTGAGTGCAATCACTTCTCTCTCTAGGGGTTACACCCTTTCTCAATGTTCTTACCCGGAACAATATGTATGTGAAACTATTACTAATCTCTTCAAAAGTTTAGTGTAGCATATCTTAGGTTGTATTAACAAAATGATACATGTTTTAGGTGCTTGACTCAAGAAATCAAATTGATGATGTGCTTTTGAAGAGTTTGGCATGGGGTCCTCTTAGAAATGTCAAAAAGTGGCGTAATTATATCATTAATGGATACAAGATTGTCACAAAATCACAAAATGAAGGAATGAGTACGATAAATTATGGTGTATGTGTTAGATGTGGGCAAAATGATTCAGTGGGCAATGATTATTATGGGATGTTGATTGACATTGTTGAGTTGGAGTACACTGGTAGCCCTACTAAGAAGGTGGTTTTATTTCAGTGTGATTGGTTTGATCCTAGCCCTCAAGGAACAAGGATTGATGCTTATGGAAATGTTGAGATTAAAAAATCTAGGAGATACCCAAGTTATGATCCATTCATACTAGCTCAACAAGCAGAGCAAGTGTATTTTTCATCCTATCCTGAAGGGCAACAAAGCTGGCTAGCTGTTATAAAAACCAAGGCGCGTAATGCCATTCAATTTTTGGGGAAAAATAAACCTGATGATGCTTATCAAGATGATGATGTACAAGAAATTCCCACAATGGTTGCAAATGACGATCTTGAGGAAAGTCTTATTGACATAGCTGATGAAGGAGAAGAATTACCATGGAACCAAATGGATTTGGAAGATTTAGAAGAAGATGAAGAAGAAATTGAATACTCAACAAGTAGTGAAGAAGAGGAAGAACTTATAGAAGAAGATGGGAATTCCGACTCTGACATGGAGTAGTCACAAGTTTTTATGTCTTTCATGTCTTCTCTTTTAAGAACAATATGTCATCTTTTATGTCTTGTCTTTTATGTATTTCTAATGAACAATGTCATCTTTTATGTCTTCTCTTTTATGTGATTTCTTTTATGAACTTTATGTTCTCTTTTGTGTGTTTTCCCTTATGTATACTTTTATGAACAATGTGACATCTTGTGTATTTTCTTATATTTTTCCTAGTTGGTTATAATTTGATATGTATGTAGATGGAAGACAATGGTGGTAGAGGTTTTGGTAGAGGAAGGAATACTAATAGAAGTCTTGGAAAAGGTAGGGGAAGAGGGAGAGGTAAAAGGAATAGTACTATGACAACACCCCCATCTACTGGGGAATCCACACTACCTTCCACTACCCATGCAGCGCCTCGCCATTTTCAACCCACCGCAGATTCCACATCTAGTCATGATCCACTTGTTGGGCAATCCACACCACCTTCCACTACCCATTCAGCGCCTAATCATTCTGTTGTTCCATCTGAGGATATTGGTACTCTTAGCGCTGATGGAAGAATGTTGATCCGTCCAGCTCCATCAAACGAGTAAGTTTTTACAATTCTGTCATTATTTTTAGTAATAATCTTTATGTTGAAGATTTGACAAGTTGTTTAACTTTGTTTCATAGGTTTGAACCGTCCGGTATGGTCCGCGATATTATGACGATTATAAAAAGTAAGTTTGTAGGGTCTTGGCTAAGCATGATAAAGACTTGACTGACATGTGGTTTAATGAATTTAAGGTATGAATATATCAGAGTATGTTTTATTAAATCTGTAAATGAGTTGCTGTGGTTCATAGCATTGTCTTGTAGGGATTTTGATCACAATCTGCCTTCATATTTGTTTTACAAAATTTCCTTCTTGGAATATTTGTTATGTAGAGGCAGTATAGATGGCTACCTGAGCATGACATCCAAATCCGGAAGTCTTTTGACCACAAAGCATCTACTGGGCTAGCAGACACATTGTATAGGGTGCGTACTAAGAAAGATAGTGGAATCTGGATTCCCGAACGAAACCGTAAGGAGATGGAACAAAAATGGAAGGAAGACGACTGGAAGAGAAAGGCAGCAAAAAATGCTAATAATTGAAATTCATCTAGTGGTCCCCTACATACAGGAGGATTGATTCCTTCATCTGAGCACTTTAGGAGATTAGTAAGTAACTCTTACCTTAATTTTTTTTTGAGACAAATAGTGTCTCTTGGATATGTGCGATAAGTTACAAGTTTACATTTTTTATGCAGGAAAATTCGACTGAAAAGAAACCTGATCATTGGGACTTATTTGAAAGGACTCACAAACGAATAAATGATCCCACAAAATGGGTTTCCCCATTAGCAGAGCAGTTTGCGGTAAGTTTCTATATTTTGCCAAATTTATGATGATTACATGTCATTTTTGTGTACTTGGTCCTGATCTGAAGTTGCCCTCAATCACTTTATCAAAGCTAAACCAATCTAGAATAGTGCAGAGGACAGTCCTAAACATTGCAGGGAATGAAACTTACTGTGTTGGTTGGAATGCTCCTTTTGAGGTTTCAGTGGAAGTGACTCCAAGTCACTTCACTATTGCCAATGGTGAAAGGAAAGTCTTGTCTGTCCTCTTGAATGCAACCCTTAATAGCACTGTTGCCAGCTTTGGGAGGATTGGGTTGTTTGGTAATCAAGGTCATGTTGTCAATATTGCTGTTTCAGTCACTGTCAAAATATCAAATAACATCACTAAGAGTTAATAAGGGTGACATTTAGATTATCTGTGTTTCTGTGGGGTTCTAAAATATATTAGCTATTTTTTGATTCATTAGTCATGTAAAGTTGTTAAAATTTAACCTTGTATAGTTATAGAGAGATGTGATCATGTGAGATCAGCCTTCCTTTCAGGGTTAATTCTGGAACCAAACAGCCATCGCCCATCAGAAGCATGTATTCTATGGGTTCTAAAATATACTAGCTTCTGTTAGCTTTGCACAACCCTTTTGTAGGTGCAAAAATAGCTGCATGTATTTAACAGGCAGATTGTTTGTCATCCAAAACATGGCTGAGATGTTAATATCTAAACATGGCTGAGATTTTTCTAGTTGTCCTACTGCTGTAGTTTTCAGTTTTCATGATTTCTAATATCTAAATCTTATGTGAAGGTTGATTTTGAAACACAAATTGCTGCAAAAGACTCACGGGAGAATGAAGATGGTGCCCACAAAAAATCAAATGATGACATCTACTTAGAGGTTGTTGGGGGTGCGAACAAGAAGGGGCGGATTTATGGATTAGGTGCAGAGGCTGGAAAGTTCAAACGTTCTAAGGTCACATCATCTCATGGTGTCTCATCCTCAGAGTATGAGACAATGAGAAATCTTGTTTCTACTTTAACAGAGGAGAACAAGAAGCTAAAGGGAAAAATGAAGACATATGATGAAAAATTTGAATACATGGACAGATTCATGGAGAGCTTTCCTCAAAGCCTGGCTTCACGCTCTGTTGAACAACCACCTACAAATCAGCATAACATAGATGATGAAGAATTAGAGGATGATTTGGATGACATTTGATTTAGATGAATATATGTATTTGATACTATGTTTTTAATTATGCTAGACATTTTAACATGACTATGTATGGATTCACTACTATGGTTCTGTATGTTGATGAACATGATATTAGATATGAAACTTCAAATCAATAGTATATTTTGGATTACTTCAATTTGGGGAAAATTTTCAAATTGAATTGTTATTGCACAGGAAAAAAAAAACTGCTAAAAATAAAAATTTGTCATTTACCCGGTGGGAAATTAGCGACGGATTTTATCCCTATCTACCATTGATAAATTAGAGAGGGAATTTATATAAAAATGACAGGTAGTTAGCGACGGACAATTCCGTCGCAAACAGCGACAGAGAGCTACATTCCGTCTTAAATAGCGACGGATCATTCCGTCGCAAATAGCGACGTCTAGTTATATTCCGTCGTAAATAGTGACGGAATCATGAGTTAATCATGTAAACGAATTAGCGACGGATTTAATATTCCGTGTTTGAATTTTTAGCGAAGAGCATTTACACGGCGAATGCCCTTCAGTCGGTAATTCCGTCGGTAAACATTTAGCGACGGATTTTTGCTTATTTAGCGACGGATTTTGCCCGTCGCTAAATAGCTTTTTTTTAGTAGTGTTGTTTGATATAGAACTTCTTTGTGTTTGAAGAAGATCACATGTATCAGAATATAGATAATTAAATAAATTAATAAAAAAGGATATTTTATATTATTTTTATTAGGTAAATATTTTGTTTTAAAATTTACTAGGCAAATGTTAGTTGTTATGAATAGTAACAGATTATTTATACCCGACCGATAGTTGGAATCCTAGAAGATTACCATATGCATTTCATGATGACAGTATTATACTAACGAATGGTGGGTTCAAATAGTACATGCTTGATTATCCTTAAGTAAAGTCTAGCGTTAGAGTTTTGTGATTGAAAAAAATCCTCGATGGCAGATTAACTCCATCATGATGTAGATGTTCCCGAATTAAACATGTTTGACATGAAATATAACACCTATCTTACACCAAAAAATGAGAACATTGTGCAATGTAAATTTTATAAAGATCGAATTTTGATTCGGTAACTATATTAAGATTAAATAACAAAATGGAATAGAGTTCAAAAAAAATGGAATAAGCTATAATAGGATTGGAAAAAAAAATTAAAATTGTATGATGTGATGCATATACAAGTTATATATATTTTACAGCTATTAAATAAATGGAAATAATAGATAAAGTTTGTTGAAAAAGACGTTAAAAAATAAAGGATATTCTTTATAAATTTTGAGTTATATAAGAGGAAAACTAATTCCCAGTATGTTTATCGATGATGATAAAGTTTTATTTAGGTTTCATTTAAAATATTGGTATATTAAAAACGGGAAGGTATATGTAGTAATAACTGTTACAACCTATTCATTTATATATATATATATATATATAGAGAGAGAGAGAGAGAGAGAGAGAGAGAGAGAGAGAGAGAGAGAGAGAGAGAGAGAGAGAGAGAGAGAGAGAGAGAGAGAGAGAGAGAGAGAGAGAGAGAGAGAGAGAGAGAGAGAGAGAGAGAGAGAGAGAGAGAGAGAGAGAGAGAGAGAGAGAGAGAGAGAGAGAGAGAGAGAGAGAGAGAGAGAGAGAGAGAGAGAGAGAGAGAGAGAGAGAGAGAGAGAGTGGTATAGCTATAGATGTGTTCACTACACTGAGTATATGGTGTAAAGTTTTCCAATTTGAGAGAAAGAATAAGTAAGAGATTTTGCTGAGAACTTGAACCTGAAAGATGGAGCTTGACTTGAAACTAATGGTGCAGAATTATAGGTGTGCAATCTGTTTTCAGATCGCTGAAGGACAGGTTGATTTATTTTTTGCATGTGTATATTTAAATAGTCAAGTACATATTTATGATAGTAATTTTTTCGTTTGAAGTTTCTAATGTATACTTTCTATGATGTAGAACTTTTTGGAGGTTGATCCATCTTTTGCTGCTAAGTACAATAAAGAGTTAGGATTGAAATGGAGACTTAAAGATCCGAAAGGCAATGTACATTATGTTCGGTATCACCTGTGTTATTTTCATCCAAGATTACATGGTTGGATGCAAATTCGCACTTTTTATGGATTACAAAAACTTCATTATGTTATGTTTAAGTATGTAGGAGCTTCCATGTTTGATCTTTTCATATGTGATGAGAGATCAAATGAAATTTCCTATAACAAATTGCCTTTGAATCCAATTCTTGCTCCTTTAATTGTTGGAGGGCCTGGAACAACTTTCAAGTATTGCTTTACTGTGCAGCTCACCGCATTGAACTGTTTTGGATGCCATATGGTAAAATGATTTTATGTATGTTCTTATTATTGTGAGTACTTTTTGTTTTGTTTGTGGTCTCATGTAATTAACCACTTCAAATTATTCTCAATATTATACTTTTTACCGGATGAAGTCGCTCATTACATTCGGAGGACCAGTGATGCTCCCTGGATTTTGCGAGGTCCAAGAATGTGTGATATAGAATGTTTGATTCATTCAGCCAAAGGGAGAGCATATGCAAGTCTAGGTCAAGGGTGGCTTGATTTCTACCATCAGGAGAAACTCAAAATGGATGATATTGTCACATTTAAATTTACAGATGCAACAACAAGAATCAATATGGTGGACGTAAGGCGTCCTGCAAGAAAGGCAGTATTTCAAAAAACCACAAGAAAGAATGATATCCAAAAAAACGAGGTTTTGTAGGTTGATATTTCATGACAAAGAATGTAGTTAAGTCTCTTGTGTGATAAGGCTAAAGTAGTAGGTCCGTGTGTCTTGTGTCTTAAACAAATGTGATAAGCATTATGTAGGTGTTCAAAGTTTATTGAATATCATGTTGATATTGTGCAAGTTGAAAGTTGTGTGTTGTTTATGATGCTTTCTTGAATGGTGAAAGTTATGCTAATATATTTTGTTCTCTTTTTTCCATGGTTAATGAAGGGAAGTGCTTTGGCTTTATTGAGTTTGATTAATTATTTTTTATTAGAAATTAGAAATATAGTATATTGGATAAAATTATTGTCTTATTCAAATATTTTACTCCAATTTAAAAATTATTTATTAAAAAAAGAACGTAAAAGCAATGAAAATTCAAATGTATGTAAAATATTTATATATTATTTACGTATAAACTACTAACTGATCCACTGCATATTGATAAAAAAGTAATAGTTAAAATTATGATTGTGCATGTATTATTTTTTTTTTTTGAAACTGAATTGAATTTATTAATAAGGTGCTTCAAAAAGCACAGAAAAGAGAATACAAGTCTGAGCCAGAAAGACATATCCCACCCTATGGCCAAAAGAAACCTTGAGACTAAGCCTCATTAAAACCTTCTTAGGAAAAACCCAGTGGGAAAAAGCATAGAAAAGGAAAAAGAGTACTCAAAGTGCATGTATTATTAATTGTGGTATTCATGAATGTATATGAGATATATACGAATTTGAATCATATAGAACTAAACTTTTGTGAGAGATAAAGAGAAATGAACAATGTGTATAAATAATTAAATATTGAGGTTGAAAAGATAAGGATTTAATTTATTGCTCAACAATGTGCACTATGAATAAGTATTTGTAAGTTGGAGTTTGAAATGTGCAAAAATTTGAACCGCTTACACTTGCGGGATTTTATTGAACTATTTCTTAAACGTCCTGTCCTTGAGAGTTTCAAATTGGAGAATTGCACAATGTCTGAGAAGATTTGTATTTCAAGTGATATACTAAAGGTATTGATATTGTCCAAATGCTCTAACTTGAAGGAGGTTACCATTGATGCTCCAAATCTATCATCATGTCAATATGTTGGTTATGGTGCACCAAAACCTATTATATATTTTTTGAGAAGTTCTAGTCAACTAGAAGTTAATGTTGAGATGCACATTGATCATCTAGATTTTTCTGACTTGAGGGAATTTATCCAAAACTTCAAGCCTCAAAATGTTTTGGCATCTCTTTCCCTATCTATCGATCAGCCGATTGTGGTAAGTAAAAAGTAGCTATTGGTTGATTCATTTCGTTTGCTTATCTACTTAATTTCTTATATAAACACACCATGGATTATGTAGGATGAATTCAACCCAGTTGTCTTGCAAGATTCATCCTCTCCACCGATCATTAAACACTTGGACCTACAATCTGTTCCTAAAAATGAAACATTGTTTCGGCCTGTTGTTAATAGCTTACTTTCAAGTTGCTGCCCTGAAACTATTTCGTTGTGATTTCATTCATTTTACTGCAGCAGAGCATTCATTGAGGTATGTCATTGTTTCCTCATCTTCTGTTTTATTGAAAACTATACTTCTAGGCTTCTAGCAATGAGATTCCTAATGAGCAAAGAAACAATGTAAAGTATGTACATATACTAGTATAAAATGAATCTTGTAGTTTGAAAGGAAAGAAAATACATATGGAACTAGGAAAGTTAGAGATACCTGGGAAAGAAGCAGGGTTAGATGTGTGAACCCAGTCCCAGACTTGAGAATAGCAAGGAAGCCTTTGAATATGAAGTAAAAGACCCATGTTGTGTTGGAACGCTTGCTACAATTATTCCATAGACAAGTCACTCAGTTGGGAGGGAATTATTGAAACCTTTTTGTGTGGCAAAAATGAAAAGCGTGCACTGTAAGGGTGCTTTCAACATTATGCAGGAGCAGGACTTCATCATCAATCAACATGAGTTACAATGATATCAAACAAACATCTGATTATCCTTAAGAATGAAAAAGAAGGAATGATAAATCAGAATACTTGACGTATTTGCAAAAATTGTACTGGTAAGGTTTGAACAACAAATTGTAACAACAAATTGTTTTGGAAAAAATGTATTGCTAAATTGATATTATTCGCTATTTCATGTAGGATAGTTGTATTCAAGTTCAATCTCCAAGTAGAAAAATGAAAAGTAAATCAAAGCTTATTTTCAATTAAATCAAGTGCAACAATAAGATCCATTGTTATATCATCATGAAAAGCCACCAAATGAATAACATTATTCAAGATCGACCAAACTTTGGCATCATCATCACCACCCATATAAGGAAAATGGGTATCTTCAATTTCGTATAGAAGTCAACATACCTTTAAGATGATGTTCAGTTTGGCGACTGAAGCCACAACGTAACATTATTGTTGTTGTATTTCCATGCTCAGCACAAGACTTAGTAAGACCATCAAATGCAACATCTGCATCAAAAAATATTTGATTTAATTGTGAAATCATCACCTCTTGCATTTACCAGAATACTTCATCAGATGCATCCAGCAGGGTTTGTGTTCGTCAATGAGACTGTTTAGAGACTCAAGATACACAATTGTTAGGCGGGTAATCAATTGAAGGTTAGATGAAAGTTGGGTATGTTGAAAGCATGCAAAGTCATAACATGGAGAAATAAAGTTGCCAAATTCCCTCAAACTTCCGCTTAATTCAACATTGGAACAAAAAGTTGTTGAGGATGCAATATCAGATCTCCCTCCAGTATGTTATTTTTCTCAAGAGTACATTGTTTAGTATGATAGTTTGGACCTTTTCCTAGAAAAATCTTCTTCCGTTGTCTGAGAAACCAACCAACCATAAGAACTTGGTTTGAGGTGTACTAATATATTTATAGGTAAGTTTCAAACGGCTAATGAATGCCATGACTCATATAGAGCAGGTCAACTTATCAGCGGCTCCTCTAGAAGCAAGGGATGAAATCATCAAGAACATCAAGGGTATTTTCTCTTTATATAATTTGATTTGTTTTCTGTTTATAGAGGATTACAATTTGTATAATTCTAATTTATTTTGTATCTCTGTTTTATAGGGCGTCTCAAGTCAACACAAGGGAAGAAAAATTAGTGATTATTGTACCTTAATTCGTATAGATAATTCGTACTGACAATTTGTAGGGCTTTTTCTAATTCTGATTTGTACTTGGATAACTGTACCTGATTTTATTCGTACTTATATTCGTACTGATCATTGCACTTAGATAATTTGCAAACAGGGATAATTTTGGTTATTTTAGGGACATGCATTTCAGGTACCCAATTTGTACAATTAGGACGACTGTACTCCAGGGTACTCAAACTCGGGTTTCTCACGTGTATAAACGACCGAGGCCTAGAACCCCGGTTAAGTACCGGGAAATATGCCCTCGGGCACATTACGACGTACCCAAACTCGGAGTTTTCCAGGTAGCCGGTTATTGGACCCCTTTTTTCTTTTTAATTTTTACATGCACAAACGCTGTTCCTCAATCCTCAATTTTTCTTCTCTTCCTCGAGGCAGCCTCATTCCTCGTTTCTTCCTCGCTGTTCCTCCTTCCGCTGTGGCACTGTGACGCTCGTACGGCGGAGTCAAAACCCTAATCTTCGGTGGTGGCGCTGTGTTCCTCTCGGCAGAGCTTCGACACTCAATTCCTCACTTCAGAGACCCGTTCGCTCACTCAATCACTCACTTTAGAGACTCGTTCGCTCGTACCTGCAGGTTCCTACTTCTTATCCTCCTCTGTTATCTTGTTTTCTTATTTTGATCAATTAGGGTTTTTTGTCAAATCACTCTAGTTAACAATTTCTGATAACAAATTGTTTTTTCTCAGAAACTGAATCAATTTCTAGCTCGTTCACATGTACGCTTGATTTGCATTTGCAGGAAGTGACAAGGTAATCAATTTTTGTTTCGTTTCTGCTTTGAATCGATTTTGGACTGAGTTTCTGTTCCTGCTCTTGTTCAGTTTCCGTTCCTGCTTTGAATCGAACCTGCTCCTGGTGTGACTCGCCGCCGCTCTTTCTCTGTGTTCTCTGTGGCTCGCCGCAGCTCCTTCTTCGACACTATCAAGGTAATCAATGCTGTTGCCTACATGAACATTCCATCAAAGACTGAAGGCACGTTTTGAATAATCACTGATATTGATCTAATTCAATTGTCCTGAGTTACTCTAATTTCGAATAATCGAGATCTTACAAAGTTTATGCTGCATATCTTTAGATCTAATAGTTAGTATTGTGGTTTGATTGAATTGAATTTATGCTAGGAATGGGTGAAGTGAATTGAATTTAGTTCTTACTATTATTTTGGTGAAGCTCATTGACATATGGCTTACGTATTATTATTTTAGATCTTGGAAAGACCTTTTGTGAAGTGATAGATCACTTTCATTGGATTATGATATTTGGCTTTTGAATTAATGTTTGTCAGTTTCTAGCTTCTCTTTTTGAATTGATGTTTACCTGTATCCTAGTTTTGGATGTTAGCTGTGTCGCGGTGTCCGGGTCCGACACCGTGTCCGTGCATCGTAGTTATGAGGTTTTTATAGATAAACTAGAATTGGTTTAAACATCTTTTTCAATAACAGGTCTAGATCTATCATGGGCAAGTCAAATAATTCTTACATGCACTTGAACAAACTTCTAAGTTGGAATCTTGATGAGAAAATTGCAGACATGGTCAAAAGGACATGTTTTGCACCATTCTTAGACGTGAAAGGGCAGATTAAGGATGACTTTCAATTCAAACAAAGCAACTCCATCATTACAGCATTGGCTAGTGAATTTAATGCAGAGCGTTGGTGTTTTAAGTTTGGAAAGAATGCTGATGAATTTTTAGTGGACTTTGGACTTGAGGATGTTTTGTACATCACTGGACTTCCCATTAATGGGAAGCAGGTATCTATTTATCTTCTTTACTATCTATTTTCTTTAGAAATTAATTGTTGATTTAATGATATCATTTGGTATGCAGGTTTCCGTTTGGGAGATGTCAGATTCAGTAGGTACAATTAGAGAACATCTAAAAATAGATGAAAATATGGCAAAAGAAATGTTACTCGTCAAAAAGGGCAAGATGACGCATAATATCACTACTGATTCTTTGCAAAATAAATTTCAAGCGGTCCCAAAAGATGCACAAGATTTAGAGCCTTATTTCAAGGCCTATATTCTGTTTCTGCTCGGAACCGTAATTATTCCCAATGGTTCACCTGCCATTTCGCCCATGTTTCTACCCCTTCTCGAGTCAAAAAATATAAATGAGTATGCTTGGGAGGCAGCCTTGGTAGCTCACCTGAAATTTTCAATGGGTAAAAAAAAGGCTAATTTGGGTGGTTTTACATGGGCTTTATTGGTAAGATCTTTAGATAATAATAATTAATAGTAATTAATAGTTTCGATTTCTAATATATTGAAACTCATGTGCTTTGTGCTATATTTTTTGGTATAGGTGTTTGCCTTGGAGCGGTTCCCATGCTTACGTCATGGTGATGGTGATGGTGATGATCGACCAATCGGTGATGATCGACCAACCCAATTTCCATTGTTTCTAGGGTGGTTGAGTTATGCGAAACGATTTCGCAATAGTCAAAGCATTGATTCGGCAGACAAGTACAAAGACAAACTAAAATTAATGAAGAAGGAAGATGTAAGTTAAACTTTTTTTCTTTCTCATTGTACTAGAGAAGAGAGAAACAGAGAGGAAGAGAGATAGAGAAATAGAAAACTGATTTCATACATAGTTATGGATTATTGTTTTTAATCACGTAGTTTACTTTATTGTTTGCACAGGTTGATTGGCAGCCTTACCGTCGTATACATATGCCTGAGCCTTGCACCACTCAATTGTGGATGATATACTCGTATGTGCCATGCATTTGCTTCGAAGTGTTAGCTCTAAATAACACAAGGGATTGCTACAGACAATTAGGACTGGAGAAGAGAGATCTTACAAAGCTGAGACAGATTTCATTGAAATTTAAAGTATGGCAACAGAGCTCATTTAAAAATATAAATTGGCGATACCACAAAGGCGCACATAAGAAAATGAATTCCTTATGGAAGTTTCGAAATAAAACTTCTGTGAGCAAAAATCATCAATTCCCTGGGCTAATAGTTAATTACCCAGATGAGGTATGATTTGATTTATATTTTTTAATATGGTAGAACATCTCTATGCCCATCTTCTTCTTCTTCGCTAACAAACACTACTGTGTACACTGGTTTGTTCACCACCACCACAACAACTCGCACTCGCAGTCCAGGTCCAGGTATAAGTTGCTCTCAAAATTCTCTATGATACTTCTCTACTTATTACATGTGGCTCCCTCTTAGCCCCTCCCTGCTTGAATTGAGTTAAAATTTGAGAGTTGAGTTGTCTACTTTTATTCATTTACAGTCTCGAGGAGGAGGAGAGGACAGTGGCCGTGAGAATGAGGAGGAAAGAGAGGGTTTTATGTTGGACGATGAAGGAGATGTCCAGGTACCAAGGCTCCCTCTTAGCCCCTCCCTGCTTGAATAGAGGTAAAATTTGAGAGTTGAGTTGTCTACTTTTTTTTTTCTTTTACAGCCTCGAGGAGGAGGAGAGGGCAGTGGCTGTGAGAATGAGGAGGAAAGAGAGGGTTTTATGGTGGACGGTGAAGGAGATGTCCAGGTACCAAATCTTCAGGTTGCGCAACTGAAGAGGAAGAAGAACAGTGAAGATGAGGGCAGAAACAAAGACCTGAGAATGTATATAAGGAAAATAAAAAGGATATTGAGTTCAAAAGAAAATGAAGTTGCTCATGAGGAGGGTATAATTATTTCCTCTACCTCGCTAATCCTTTTTTTTAGTATCATAATATTGAATATTTAATCACCCCTTTCTTTCTTATTTTAGGGAGTAACATGGGAAAAATGAAGACCAATGAAAATGTGAAGGTTGACGTTGAGAACTCCCTATATCTGCTGCAAAAACTTTTTCAACATTTAAAGAAGTTGAGTAAAGAAGAAATGGCTGAGAAAGAGATAGAGGCTACCAAACAAGGTAGATTTTCCTTGAAGAATCTCAGTTTAGTTTTTTGATGTATGGATCTATGTTGTTTCATGAATAAATGTGTCAACAACCACCTAAACCACCTAATAAATGGCTTGTGCACAGGTCACCTACCTTGTGCTGAAATTCAATCAAACTCTAGAGTCTAGACCACTTAGTCATAGAGGCTCTGGTACCATGTCTATAACCACCTATCCCCAAAGCTTAGGTTGTCGGGTGAAGGCAAGTGAAAATGATGCTGATATTGAGCTAAATTTGGTCAGGGTATATGTGTTCCAGTAGAATTGTCTGTTTTATAAGCTTCGATGAACTTTGACTTTTGAACCCTATGACTGTTGGCCTTTGCATTACTTACCTATTTGATATCCAAGTTCTTACTATTTTTATTGTATGTTTTGTAGGATTATAGGTCAGGTTTGTCTCTCATCTTATGCCGTAGTTAATGCTAATTTCTAAGCATTATTAATTTCATCCCATATATGTTCAGTTTTTAATTTGATACGGTATTTGACAGGGGTCTATCCCTTCTTAAAAGTTTCAATGCATGCATATTTTGAGCATTTAGATTACTATTTCTTATGTTGTTTCAAAATTGAATCTCTTTCCATTATTAGGAAGACATGCCTTACTTCCGGGTTAGGACAGCTAAGGAGATTTTGAGACTGAAAGCTGAAAAAAGCAAGGAGCCAGCAGTGTACCAGGGCTGGAACACGTTGATATACATACTTCTGGAACATTAGTGTACCAGGGCTGGAACACTTTGATATACTTACTTTTGGAACACGGGACTCTTGGCAATTATCCAGGGTACCCAAACTCGGGTTTCAACAAATTCCCGAGGTTTCTCGCCCGGAAATCGTCCGGGTATTGGACCCTCGACTATACTCCAGGGTACCCAAACTCGGGTTTCTCACGTGTATAAACTGTGAGAAATTGATTGGGTGCCTTTCTCATTGATCTGTGAATATTATATATACAAGAAATATAATGTATGGTCAACTACCTAATTATGACTCAACATAATTACAGGAAAATTACAGGAGAATATTCTAGTCTATCACACCCCCGCAGTCGAAGCGGGAGGATCACGGACGGTTAGACTGGTCCGAAAATCATCAAAAAAAACCCGGGGTAGACCTTTGGTGAAGATATCTGCAATCTGGTACCGGGAAGGAACATGAAGAACGCGCACCTGGCCACGTGCTACCTTCTCTCGAACAAAATGAATATCCATCTCAATATGTTTTGTCCGTTGATGCTGCACATGATTACCAGAGAGATAGATGGCACTAACATTGTCACAATACACCAGAGTGGCCCGAGGAAGCGGAAAATGAAGCTCCAGGAGAAGATTACGAATCCAGCAAGACTCAGAGACAACATTGGCGACACCTCGGTACTCAGCCTCAGCACTGGAACGAGAGAGAGTAGGCTGCAGTTTAGAAGACCAGGAGATGAGGTTGTCACCGAGGAATACACAATAGCCAGACGTGGAACGACGAGTGTCAGGACATCCACCCCAATCAGCATCAGTGTAAGTAATGAGCTTCTGAATGGGAGATGGGGTCAGAGACAATCCAAAATGAATAGTACCCTGAACATAGCGCAGGATGCGTTTGTGAGCTAGCATGTGATCCGTGCAAGGAGCATGCATGTGAAGGCAAACCTGCTGAACAGCATAAGAGATATCAGGGCGAGTAAAAGTGAGATACTGTAATGCACCTGCAAGACTCCGATATAGAGTGGGATCCTCATAAGGAGTGCCGGAGGAGGTGCTGAGCATCTGTTTGGTGTCAACAGGAGTGGCGGACGGTTTGCATGACGCCATGCCAGCACGCTCAATAATCTCTGAAGCATAAGTGCTCTGGCTGAGAAAGAGGCCATGAGGATGGCGATGAACGGCAATGCCCAGAAAGTAGCTCAGAGGGCCTAGATCCTTCATCGCAAATTCGGAGGCTAAGAGAGACATGAACTTACGTTGAAGATCTTGAGTGGAGGTGATGAGGATGATGTCATCAACATAAAGGAGTATGTATGCCAGGTCAGAACCCTGTTTGTAGATGAAGAGAGAGTGATATGACGTGCTATGGTGAAAACCAATGGTGGCTACATAATCAGCAAAACGTTGGTACCACGCCCTTGGAGCTTGCTTGATACCATAGAGGGACTTTTTCAAGCAACAGACATGATCAGGATGATGTGGGTCACGAAAACCGAGGGGCTGATGCATGTAGACAGTCTCATAAAGGTCACCATGCAGAAAGGTATTCTGGACGTCGAGTTGATGAATGGACCAAGACTTGGAGAGAGTTATGGTGAGAACAGTGCGAATTGTAGCAGGCTTCACCACGGGACTAAAAGTCTCATCACAATCAACACCTGGAACCTGTGACCTGCCATCACCTACAAGACGAGCTTTGTAACGCTCAAAAGAACCATCAGATTTCTTCTTATGCCGAAAAATCCACATGCAACGAATAATATTAGCATCACAAGGTCGAGGGACTAAATCCCACGTCTTATTTCTATTAAGTGCATCAAATTCAGATTGCATTGCAGATTGCCAATTCGGGTCAGACAAAGCAAGTTTGGGGTTCTTGGGAACAGGAGATATAGCAGGATCAGATATAGAGGCCGATAGGGTGAATAGCTTTCGGGGTTTGGCAATACCGGTCATGCTACGAGTGGTGACGGTCCTAGTAGGTGGGTTAGGGCGGGGCGGTGGCTGTGGTGGTGTTGGTGCTGAGGGCGGGGTCTGAGTGCTAGCTGGGATAGAATCAGTTAGTGGCTGTTGACAAATGGAAGAGGTAGGTGGGTCGGCAACGTTGGGGGCCGAGGTGACTGGCTCAACTACAACAGGCTGGTGTAACTGATTCTTCCACTGATTAACTAAATAGGGAGGGAAGTCATCATCCAAACAAGCATAAGATGGAGGAGGAGGGGGGTTGAGGTTGGCAAAAGGAAATTGGGTCTCGTCAAAGACAACATGCCGCGAAATTATTATTTTTCTGTTCGACAAATCAAAACATTTGTAGCCTCTATGATTGGACGGATAACCCAAAAAGACACACGGAGTGGAGCGAGGTTGTAGTTTGTGTATAGTAGTAGAAGGAAACAAAGGATAACACAGACAACCAAATATCCGAAGGTGTGTATAGGAAGGAGTACGATGATATAGCAATTGTGTGGGAGACTGAATCTTGAGTGTTTTGTGAGGCAGAATGTTCAAAAGATAAGTCGCCATTTCAAGTGCATGAGGCCAAAAAATGTGAGGAACAGAAGAATGAGCAAGCATAGTGCGAATCATATTGTTAATGGTCCGTATTTTCCGCTCAGCTTTCCCATTTTGAGGAGAGGTATGGGGGCAAGAGAAGCGGAAAACAAGGCCATGATCAGTGCAATATTTGCGAAAAAGCTCATTATTATATTCACCGCCATTGTCACACTGAAAACATTTGACAGGTTGCTTAAATTGAGTTTGAATAAGAGTGATAAGAGAGATAAACATGTCAAACACTTGTGATTTGCGGGAAATGGGAAAAGTCCACAAGAAGTTTGTGAAATCATCTAAAAACAGAACATAATACTTATGACCATTAGAACTTAAAACAGGAGATGTCCATAAATCACTGTGAATAATATCAAAGGGCATCAATGTAGTAGTTCGAGAATCATAAAACGACAACTTAACATGTTTGCCAAAAACACAAGAATCACAAACGACAGATGAATCAAAAGGTTCACTACTAATGAACTTATTTGTGCGAAGGGAATTCAAAACTGAGGCTCCAGGATGACCAAGGCGACGATGCCAAAGACTGGAGGTGAGACCAACAAAATTGGGGGGAGCGGTGACTGGATAGAGATCGCCGAAGCTGTCACATCGAAGAAGAGGGATCCCCGTCTGAAAATCAGAGATAGAGAAACCAAATGGGTCAAATGAGACAGAGAAATTATTGTCTGTTGTGAGTTGTCGTACAGAAACTAAATTTTTAATAATTTGCGGGGCATGCAAAACACGGTTTAGGGTGAGAGGTTGGTGTGAGGTGGGTATGGTTGTGGTGCCGGTACCGTGAATTGGAATCCCATGGCCACTGCCAACAATAATAGTCTGAGTTGAATTACGCAAATTAGAGTAAGACGAGAGATTACCTGGTGACGCCGTGGTGTGAGATATCGCACCAGTATCCATATACCACTGATCTTCCAGAGGATGGAGAGACATGGTGTGCAGGGCAGCCTCTATGTCGGTAGGGACGGAAGAGGATGCTGTAGCGGCATACGCCTGCGGGCGCTGACCGAGGATGCCTGGTTGCTTCAGAGGAGTGGTCGAGCGCTGCCACGGAGCGGTGGGATATGAGCATGGAGGCATAGCCCACGGCGGCGGGGAATAACCCCACTGTGGCCAAGCAGGATACGGTTGCGGCTGCCAAGAAGATGCCCACGGTGGAGGAGCATTAGGTGCACTTGGGGAACCAGTAGGTCGAGAGCCACCACGGTTACCACGACCTCCGCTACGACCCTGACCTCCACGGAAACGAGAACGGTTGGTGGAACGACGATTGTTATTCTAGGAGGAGTCATCAGAATGACGCGGCTGGGACGTGTGCATGGCAGCATGAGAGGTATGGTTCACCATCTTTGCCATACCGGATTCTTCCAAAGTAAGCATGGAGCGAGCCTGGTTGAAAGTAGGAAGCGGATTGCTCTGCGGAATCAGGGTAACAACACCACGATAAGCATCAGAGAGACCGAAGATCAGCTGAAGAACCAGACGATGATTGTTGACAGGAGAACCAACATTCTTCAGCTGGTCAGAGAGCGTCTTGAGACGTTGGCAATAAGCAGAAACATTGGGAAAGCTATCCATGTGTGTAGTAGAAAACTCTTGTTCAAGAGTCACAGCACGAGCATTTTGATTGTCCTGAAAAATGTCTCTCAGATCATTCCAAGCTCCCATAGCGGTTGAACCGAGTACAAGAATGGTGGTCAAAAGGTCAAAGGAAATTGTTGAGTAAATCCATTGAAGGACCTTTTTCTCAAGAGTGTTCCATAAGTCCTTCTCATCATCGGTGGCCGGAGGCGATGGTGCCTTCCCTATGGGAGGTTCAATATGATGAAGAACCTTGTGGGAATCGGTATGAATGCGAAACAATTCCGCCCAACTGCCATACTGATCCGTTTCCATCTCAAGAACGATAGGAATGTGATTCTTGATGTTGGATACGGTGAACGCGGGGTGAAAAGCTTGTTTGGCATCCGGGGCGGTTTTGGCCGTGGATCCGCCGAGGACGGTGGCGCTGGTCTCGGAGTCTGACATGGTTCCGAAGGAGAAGGGAACGGCGGGGAGAACCTGGATCTCAGGGGCGGGCTCGCGGTGCAGGGGCACGGGTCGCGGGTCAGAGGAGGTTGCAGCGTTGCTGGTCAGAGGAGGCTGCAGCGGGTCGCGGGGTGCAGGGGCATGGGCGCTCGGGCTGAGGAGGAAGGCGGAACGGCCGGTGGCGCGCGGTGGTCGCGCGAGAGAGAGGAAGACAGACGCGGGCAGGAACTGAGAGAGAGACAGACGTGAGCAGGCACGACGTGGCTCGTGGGTCCTGGTCGATCCGGACTGGAACGCACAGCGAAGCGCGGCAAGGTGGCGCGACGAGGAAGCTGGCGGCGCGGAGTAGCTGCGGCGCGGGGAGAGGAAGGGCCGGCTGCTGGTCAGGTAGGAGGGGACCAGTCAAAAAAAATAGAGGAAAACAAAAGGAAATTAGGTTATTTTGAGAAAAAAAAATTGACTGCTGATACCATGTGAGAAATTGATTGGGTGCCTTTCTCATTGATCTGTGAATATTATATATACAAGAAATATAATTACAGGAAAATTACAGGAGAATATTCTAGTCTATCATAAACGACCGAGGCCTAGAACCCCGGTAGGGAAACGAAAAATATGTCCCCGGGAAGGTTCTGACGTACCCAAACGCGGATCTTTCCACGATTCCGAGTAACTATTCTCCCGGTCACGGGAACTATAACCTCGGGATTTTTCCACGATGCCGAGTAACTACATCCTCGGGCCTGTTCCGACGTACCCAAAGTTGGATTCTTCCAAGATTCCGAGGATTTGTACCCCGGTGATCCGCCGGTCTCGGGACACTCGGCGTGTCTCCAGGGTACCCAAACTCGGGTTTCAACACATTCCCGAGGTTTATTTCCCGGTAATGTGCCGCTTAATGGACCCTCGATTTGTCGCCGAGGGACCCAAACTCGGGTTTCTCACGTGTATAAACGACCGAGCACTAGAACCCCGGTAGGGCACCGGGGACAATAAATTACCTCCGAGAACTCGAGCCTCGGTAATTTATAAACGTGGAGAATGAGAGTGAGGATCATCTATCCTCTAGAGATTCACCTTTGGTCACTTTGGTCCTTTAAGTTTTTATCCGTTCGATGAATGAGAGTGACGAACATCTATAAGTTTTAACATCTATAATACACGGACTTCCCGCGCTGGAACACTGTCTATTCCATACTACTTACAACGAGTTCCAGCATTGGAGTATTGAGTTAAATGTTTTGTAAAATTGTTTGGCATCGTGAATATGATTTATAGAACTATGTGTCACTATGATTTTTGAGTATTGAGTAGTGTGGACTGTGGACAAGCAAATTGTTTCTACCCCTATCTATTGATACGGTATTTGACAGGGGTCTATCCCTTCTTATAAGTTTCAATGCATGCATATTTTGAGCATTTAGATTACTATTTCTTATGTTGTTTCAAAATTGAATCTCTTTCCATTATTAGGAAGACATGCCTTACTTCCGGGTTAGGACAGCTAAGGAGATTTTGAGACTGAAAGCTGAAAAAAGCAAGGAGCCAGCAGTGTACCAGGGCTGGAACACATTGATATACATACTTCTGGAACATTAGTGTACCAGGGCTGGAACACTTTGATATACTTACTTTTGGAACACGGGACTCTTGGCAATTATCCAGGGTACCCAAACTCGGGTTTCAACAAATTCCCGAGGTTTCTCGCCCGGAAATCGTCCGGGTATTGGACCCTCGACTGTACTCCAGGGTACCCAAACTCGGGTTTCTCACCTGTATAAACGACCGAGGCCTAGAACCCCGGTAGGGAAACGGAAAATATGTCCCCGGGAAGGTTCCGACGTACCCAAACGCGGATCTTTCCACGATTCCGAGTAACTATTCTCCCGGTCACGGGAACTATAACCTCGGGATTTTTCCACGATGCCGAGTAACTACACCCCGGTAAGCACCGGGAATTATATCCTCAGTCCTGTTCCGACGTACCCAAACTCGGATTCTTCCACGATTCCGAGGATTTGTACCCCGGTGATCCGCCGGTCTCGGGACACTCGGCGTGTCTCCAGAGTACCCAAACTCGGGTTTCAACACATTCCCGAGGTTTATTTCCCGGCAATGTGCCGGGTATTGGACCCTCGATTTGTCGTCGAGGTACCCAAACTCGGGTTTCTCACGTTTATAAATGACCGAGCACTAGAACCCCGGTAGGGCACTGGGGACAATAAATTACCTCCGAGAACTCGAGCCTCGGTAATTTATAAACGTGGAGAATGAGAGTGACGAACATCTATCCTCTAGAGATTCACCGTTGGTCACTTTGGTCCTTTAAGTTTTTATCCGTTCGACGAATGAGAGTGACAAACATCTATAAGTTTTAACATCTATAATACACGGACTTCCCGCGCTGGAACACTGTCTATTCCATAACACTTATAACATTTTATTTTAGTTGTTCGTCCAATAAATTTTGATATCGCACACAAAAGTGCGACCCGTAACAACTTCTTATTGTTTGAGTTGTTTCGCACCCATAAGTGCGATCTTGTGGTTGTAATACGCTTATTCAAGGGCGAACAGATTTTATTCATAAAATAACCATACTATTTATTTAATAGTCTGAATACCTGAAGTTGTCTCCTAGTCATCGGTGACTTGAGAACAATCCCCATTTCAACGTGGACTTGAGAACAATTCTCAAATCAATGTGGACTTGACAAGAATTCTCAAGTCGACGTTGACTTGACGACATTTCGACTTGATACAATAAGGATTAAAACTCTATACCTGACTCCTCACACACAACGCAACCCAAGTAGAGACTTATGGCGATGCAGATTTCATCAACTACCAAATGAGTGTGGCTTCTTCATATGGGCTGACGAAGCTGGTTTGGAATGCTCTGTTAGGGAATTAGAAGAAATGAAGAAGGAATTGGAGAGCACCAAGAGCAAATTGAAAACCCGATGAAGAAATTGTAAGATAGCAACAGGAAAGTTGAGAATATGAAGACGAGAAATGGCAAACTACAGAGGGCTGTTGTGTCACTCATGCTGTGTTTGGTGGTTGTAGCTGAATTGTTGTTCAAAGGGAAATATTAATTAGGGTAACATGTGCAATAGGTTATCTGCAAAATTAATGAAAATTTATGTTATTTGCTGCTTTTTTGGATTATCTGCAAAATTTAAAAGCAAATCGTTAGCTGTTTTTGATCTTGTCAGTTTTGAAGCAAATTGTTAGTTGTTTTTTCTTGTAAGTTCAAAATTAAAATGCAAATAAAGTGATAATTGAGAAGGAATCAAATCATAGAAGCATGAAAGTGAAATTTCGAAATTGGCCTTAATATGTTTTGGCACTGTAAGATCAAGTTTTGATCTAGTAGTACAACTCATGTTTTGATGATTACAAGTTAACCTTTTGATATGAACAATTGTGGTACTCTAACGTGTTTTTCTGAGTGTGCTATTTACAGGCTCTGACCTCAACTCAATCTCACACAAATCAGAAGCACTGTGTATAAAGGGTAACCCAAGCAACGCTTTCGCATTCACCATGTTCAGTATGAACAGTGGAAAAGCTTCAGAAGTTCTGAAGATATACAAACTCTGATGTGGACTCAGTCGCTAGAAGCTCTGAAGATCCAGAAGTTCTGACAACCAAGAAACACTGAAGGTTCAGATGTTCTGATGGTGTAGAAGACTCTGAAGATCCAGAAGCTGAATAGTGGAAACTCTGAAGTCCAGAAGCAAGAAACTCTGAAGGCCATGTTCTTCCTTCTGAGTTCAGAATCAGAAGATACAATGGTCAGAGGATCTGTGCTTTCCCTCTGACTCTGATCAACCGGCTTCACAAGTTCCAATATGAAGTATTCCCTTGATCAGAAGTCTCCTAGGTTAAAAGGTCAAGTCGCTATCCAAGTACAAAAGCAAGTGTACCTTCCTGACGACCTACCTAACGTTCTCAGCCACAGCAGAAGCTGGATTTTCCAGAACTGCCCTCCAACGGTAGCATTTCCCATGCAACGCTCAACCCTAATCCTTGGAGTATATATAGAGGCTGAAGATTGAAAGAAGCGGCTAGAAGAAGAGAATACTAGAAGCAATACACACGCGCAAGATATTCAAAATATTCTAAAGCTTTCTTTCATCTGAAATTCATAGTGTTTACTATCAGCTTTTTAGAAGCAAATCTCTTGTAAACATTTCTTTGATAAACAGTTTGTTTAGTTCCTTTAGGAGATCAAGGTTGATCGGATCCTAGAGAAGACTAAGAGAGTGAATCTTAGTGTGAGCTAAGTCAGTGTAATTGTTAGTCACTTGTAGGTTTCAAGTGCAGTTGTAACTCTTACCTGATTAGTGGATTGCCTTCATTCTAAGAAGGAAGAAATCACCTTAATGGGTGGACTGGAGTAGCTTGAGTGATTTATCAAGTGAACCAGGATAAAATCCTTGTGTGCTTTTCTATCTCTTATCTTTAGCACTTAGTTTTCGAAAAGATTTGTTAAATCTTTAAGGTGGAAGTTTTATCTTGAAAACGTTATTCAAACCCCCCCTTTCTACCGTTTTTCATACCTTCAATTGGTATCAGAGCGCAAGTTCTGATTACCACACCTAACAGTGTTCAGTGATCCGGGCCGGTGTGAAAAACAATGGCTGCCACCACCAGTGAAACTCAAAGAGATGGTTACAATGCAAAGCCTCCTATGTTCGACGGTCAAAGGTTCGAATATTGGAAAGATAGACTGGAAAGTTTCTTTCTGGGTTTCGATGCAGATCTCTGGGATATTATTGTGGATGGCTATGAGCGTCCAGTTGATGCAGATGGCAAGAAGATCCCAAGGTCAGAGATGTCTGCAGATCAAAAGAAGCTGTACTCACAACATCACAAAGCAAGAGCAATTCTTCTAAGTGCTATTTCCTATGAGGAGTACCAGAAGATTACAGATCGTGAGTTTGCTAAAGGAATTTTTGATTCTCTGAAGATGTCTCATGAAGGAAACAAGAAAGTCAAAGAATCAAAGGCATTGTCTTTGATCCAAAAGTATGAATCCTTCATAATGGAGCCAAATGAGTCCATTGAAGAAATGTTCTCCAGATTTCAACTGCTTGTAGCTGGCATACGTCCTCTCAACAAGAGCTACACAACAAAAGATCATGTCATAAGGGTCATCAGGTGTCTTCCTGAAAGTTGGATGCCTTTGGTGACTTCAATAGAGCTCACGAGAGACGTTGAGAACATGAGTTTAGAAGAACTCATCAGCATTTTGAAATGCCATGAGCTGAAACGCTCAGAGATGCAAGATCTGAGAAAAAAATCCATAGCCTTGAAATCCAAATCTGAAAAGGCTAAAGTTGAGAAGTCAAAGGCTCTTCAAGCTGAAGAAGAAGAATCTGAAGAAGCATCAGAAGATTCTGATGAAGATGAGCTGACTCTGATCTCCAAGAGGCTCAACCGCATCTGGAAGCACAGGCAGAGCAAGTTCAAAGGCTCTGGAAAGGCAAGAGGAAAGTTTGAATCCTCAGGTCAGAAGAAGTCATCAATCAAGGAAGTCACTTGCTTTGAGTGCAAAGAATCAGGGCACTACAAAAGTGACTGTCCAAAATTGAAGAAGGACAAAAAGCCAAAGAAGCACTTCAAGACCAAGAAAAGTCTGATGGTGACATTCGATGAATCAGAGTCAGAGGATGTTGACTCTGATGGTGAAGTCCAAGGACTCATGGCCATTGTCAAAGACAAAGGAGCAGAGTCAAAGGAAGCTGTTGACTCTGACTCAGAATCAGAAGGAGATCCAGACTCTGACGATGAAAATGAGGTATTTGCTTCCTTCTCTACCTCTGAACTGAAACATGCTTTGTCTGATATCATGGATAAGTATAACTCTTTATTGTCTAAGCATAAGAAGCTGAAAAAGACCTTATCTGCTGTTTCTAAAACTCCTTCTGAACATGAGAAAATCATATCTGATTTGAAAAATGATAACCTTGCTTTAGTTAATTCTAACTCTGTGCTTAAGAATCAAATTGCTAAGTTAGAAGAAGTTATTGCCTGCGATTCCTCTGATAGTAAGCATGAATCTAAGTATGAAAAATCTTTTCAAAGATTCCTGGCTAAAAGCGTAGATAGAAGCTTAATGGCTTCAATGATCTATGGTGTAAGCAGAAATGGAATGCATGGCATTGGCTATTCTAAACCAATTAGAAATGAGCCTTCTGTGTCTAAAGCTAAATCTTTATATGAATGCTTTGTTCCCTCTGGTACCATATTGCCTGATCCTGTACCTGCTAAAGTTGCTAAAAACTCTCTTAAAAAGGGATCTTTCTCTATGACTAAATATCATGCAAATATTCCTTTAAAATATTATGTTGAGACACCCAAGGTGATCAGAACCTCTGGGGTAACTAACAAAAGAGGACCCAGAAAGTGGGTACCTAAGGACAAGATTATCTATGTTGCAGATATCCTTGATAGCTCCACTGAAACACCAATCATGGTATCTGGACAGTGGATGCTCGCGTCACATGACGGGAGAAAAGCGTATGTTCCGAGAGCTGAAACTTAAGCCTGGAGGCGAAGTTGGCTTCGGAGGAAATGAAAAGGGTAAAATTATTGGTACTGGTACTATTTGTGTAGATAGTAGTCCATGCATTGATAATGTTTTATTGGTAGACGGCTTAACACATAACTTATTGTCTATAAGTCAATTAGCTGACAAGGGTTATTGTGAGACCCAAGTTTTTGAGTTGGAATAGACCGAATAAAATTTATTTTCACGATTAATTTGATGTAACGTGAAGGGAAAACCTGAACAAGGGGTAAATGGATGGAATGAATTTGTGAAGGAGAAAGTTCAAGAAAAGCTAAAGATTGTATCAAAGTCGATAAGAGTTATAGCACGACTAATATTCGCATTTAAAACCTAGGACAAGAACTTTAGGAAACAAAACTATGTTCCAGCTTTGGAACACTATAGGAATATAATTTCCAACAAACTTCCAGCTTTGGAACACTATAGGAAATTTTCCAAAAATCTTCTAGAGGAAAATAGGACTTTCTCTTATTCCTTTCCAAAACGAGCGTTTCGATACGAAACTCTAGGATGTACGAACGTCTGATTCCGATACTCGGAAGTTTGCCGAAACGGAATCCCTGATAGTTCAGAAACCCTAAAATCGACGGACGATGGAGACTTTTCTACTCGGGGCTTCAAATAAAGATTTCATCCGCGAACGCTCACTCTAATCGACGTTCCAAATCTTTCTTCAGAAGGAAGTTTCTGCATCCGAGGTCAATATCATAAAGTGCATAAAGTGCATTTTTAATGCCGGTAAGCATTAAAAACAAGCCTCGAAAACCAAAAATCATACTGATATTTCTTTGAAGAATTAGAAGATTCAGCGGGAAGAATATTGTGTCTAAAATACGTTGGAATCAGTAGGAAAAATCGGAATCGCGAAATTTTCATTTTTCCGCGTTTTCCATTTCCTATATATAGTATGAAAAATGAAAAAAAAAAACAAAAAAATTGCCATTTGGAGAGGGAGTGGCCGAGAGCTTGGAGGAGAGAAAGAGGAGAAGTGATTTTCGCCGTTTCTTGCCCGATTGCTTCACCGTTCGTTGCTAATCGAAGACATCGAGGTATAGTTACTATCTCTCACTTCTGATCGTCAGATCTGTCGACTTCTTCTATGTCTTTCTGTGCTCAAAGTTTTGAGCTTTTTGTAAAACTGTTCAAATAAGCTGATTTCAGTGTCTAAACTTATTCCCTGCATGCTTCTGAGCGTGTTCTGCGGATTAGATTTTGTCAGATGTCGACGAAATGCCGCCGGAATCAATTTTTGCATCAAATACCCATTTCTGGGCAAAGTTTCGTTCTTTACGCTTAAAACTGACGATTGAGCTTAGTGCTAGTAGGATTAGTCGTCATAAACGTCGTTGTTGACATTCCCATCCAATTTGTTTTTCGAAAATTCAGTTTTGAAATTCTGAGCTAAAAATATTGACCAAAATACCCCTGCGACAGTTTTTAACCCGATAATTTTTCTGAGAGTTTCCCTGGCCTAGATATCGCCTAAGAATACCTAGGAATTGATTTAGATCGAAGAAAAAGTTCGAAAACCCTATTTTCCATAGTGGCCGAAACCTATTTGCTTGGGTACCGTGTCCAAAAATAATTTTTGGGTCTCTATGACCTGAGCCATTGCGTAGCTCTTTCAATTGTCGAAATTTTGGCGCCGGTTTCGTGTCATTCCGAGTTCTGTAGCTCGAGTTATGCACGTTTTAGCGAATAAAGTGTTTTTGCACAAAACTTGAATCGAGTCAAAACTCATCCATTCGGGGAAAGCCCTTTCATTCGTGCCTAAGTGTTGTACTCTGAAGTTTCTTGAGCTTTGTCTAACTCTAGTTAGTATTGTTTCGATTATGTCGACTTAATTTGATTGATTTCTGCTTTGTTTGCTCTAAGGTTCGTTTGTGGAAACCTTGGGCTTGACTGAACAAGCTTGTGAGCGAGACCTGCACCGCGAGACTAGAACAACTCGAGGTTAGGGCAACTTACTTACTAGCTATTTCCTTGTAGGCGTCGATCAATTCGACTGGGTTATTGTGTTGATATTGAATATTGCTTGGATATTGTTTATCGCTTTATGGAAAAATGTTTTCTGAGAGGCTTCGGCCGTTTGCTGGTTAATCTAGGATGTGTTGGAATATGCTGTTTATGCTTATTGATTGCGCTGATTTAGTTATGCTATTCCACTTATATCTGTGATACTGATGAGTGAGGATAACGGGCAAGTCATGCCGAATTTTATGAGATTTTTGAGAGAGTTCGAAAGGACGAACGGAGTTCGGACCTTGTTATGTTTTAATGGATCGAGACCTTCTCAAGGAATTGTTTGGGATTATGGGATCCCTGAAACTTATAGGAAGTATTATAAGATTAAAAGAAACCTATTTTCTCAAGGAAAACTCATAAGACATTAATCAATCTCTAAAACCATTGAATAATGGTAACAACCTTAGATAAGAGCTTGGAGCTTGAATATTAGTTTGAAAGATGAGAAGGGTCGCCGAGTCCAAGTTTAGAAGAAACTTACAAGTTTCCGAGTATGTTGATACTCTTTTGCTCGATGAGCAGTTTATTGTTTGGCTATCTAAAGTTTAGCCGGAAATTATAAGTTTCCAAGTACTTCGGTACTCTTCGCTCGATGAGCAGTTTATTGTTTGGCTATCTAAAGTTTAGCCGGGAACTATGAGTTCCAAGTTCATTCTTTCTTCTTTTGATTAATTCATTTTGTCGCATAATCGACATTATCTTCGGCTTAACGGGCGCGAATCCTTATGTTCAACCCGACGGGTTGGACCGATTCGGCAATAATCGTTTGACACGCGTGAATCCTTATATTCAATCCGAGGGATTGGATCGATTCGGCGGTAGTCACTCGGGCACGCGTGAATCCTTATATTCAATCCGATGGATTGGATCGATTCAGCCATCGCCATATAAACTCGCGTGAGTCCGTGAGTTCAATCCGAGGGATTGGACCGATTCAGCGATAATATTTCGACACGCGCGGATCCTTATATTCAATCCGAGGGATTGGATCGATTCGGCGATAGTCATTAGACGCGCGCAACGTCCGTATGTTCGACTCTAATGAGAGAACCGACTTGGCGTTGTCATTTACTGCGTGTGCGAGTCCTTGTGTTCGACCCAATGGGTTGGATCGACTTGACATGCCTATTTTTGGGATCAACGTTTGAATTGACATTGCATGCATACATGCGCCCAATATGGAATTGTTGAGATAATGCTTATTGTATTGTTGAGATATTATTCATTGAATTGTTATTAGAGCCTTGATAACATGCTAAGTATATACCTTAGGGTAGGCAATACAGAACATATAAATATATATATACAACATATATATATACATACCCCCTTATTCTTCACATGCTGTTTGTATTATCTACTATATTCCGTGAGTTGACCCTAGCGCCGTGGCTTTGTTTGTATGTTTGTGTTTGGGCGGTCGGCCTGCTGCCAGACGTTCAACAGATGATTCAAGAAGGTTCGTCGTTCGGGGAGGACCCGGAGCGAAATGACTACTACTGAGCCTTCGACGTGGACCCGGACTTCATGGAAGATCAGATGAGGGTCGAAGATAGTGGTGTAGGATATGGGTGGTTAGAGTTACTGATTTTGGTTGTCATGGTCATAGCTCTGATTCATCAGTTGTATTTTGGGGCAGGGTAGGTTCCCGACTATTAGCTTTTTGTGTGATTCTCTTCCATGAGGATCACAGGGAGTTTGTCGGGCGTAGGAAGTCTTTTGGAGGCCGTTTGGGGCTAATTTATTTTCTTGGAGGACTGTAGTTATAAAGCTTGTGACTCTGACTATGAGCCGCACTTATTTGCCCGCGGGCACTACTTTCAATTACTTAATATTACTTTCCGTCACTTGAGGACACTCGTGACGATGTTTTTAGTTGCAGCAAGAGCTGTGCTTATTTTGTATATTAATCGCTGTTAATTGCGATTGGGTTGAGACCTTATTTCGACAAGTCTTTTTATTTAAACAAAACAAAAAAAAAACCTGCTTTTCCGCTTTATTTTATTTTTGAGTTACTAAAGTGACGCCACCGAAATCGGGGTGTTACAGTTATGATGTTATATTCAATCAAAAGTCCTGCCGGGCTGTAAGTCAGATCGATGGCTCTGTTCTGTTTAACAGCAAGAGGAAGAACAACATTTATAAGATCAGATTATCTGAGTTGGAGGCTCAGAATGTGAAGTGCCTTCTGTCTGTTAATGAAGAGCAGTGGGTATGGCATAGACGGTTAGGGCATGCCAGTATGAGAAAGATTTCTCAGCTGAGCAAGCTAAACCTTGTCAGGGGCTTACCCAATCTGAAGTTCGCTTCAGACGCTCTTTGTGAAGCATGTCAGAAAGGCAAATTCACAAAAGTCCCTTTCAAGGCAAAGAATGTTGTCTCAACCTCAAGGCCGTTAGAACTTCTGCATATCGACCTGTTTGGACCAGTGAAAACTGAGTCTATAGGTGGCAAGAGATATGGGATGGTTATCGTTGATGACTATAGCCGCTGGACATGGGTAAAGTTTCTAACCCGCAAGGATGAGTCTCATGCTGTGTTCTCTACCTTCATTGCTCAAGTGCAAAACGAGAAGGCTTGTAGAATTGTGCGTGTCAGAAGTGACCATGGTGGAGAGTTTGAGAATGACAAATTTGAGAGTCTGTTTGATTCCTATGGAATTGCACATGATTTCTCTTGTCCCAGAACTCCTCAACAAAATGGTGTTGTTGAGAGGAAGAACAGAACTCTTCAGGAGATGGCTAGAACCATGCTCCAAGAAACTGGCATGGCTAAGCACTTTTGGGCAGAGGCAGTAAATACAGCATGTTACATTCAGAATAGAATCTCTATGAGACCAATTCTGAATAAGACTCCTTATGAATTGTGGAAGAACATAAAACCCAACATTTCTTATTTTCATCCTTTTGGCTGTGTTTGTTATGTTCTCAATACTAAGGATAGATTGCATAAATTTGATGCTAAGTCTTCTAAGTGTCTATTACTTGGTTATTCTGATAGATCTAAAGGTTTTAGATTTTATAATACTGATGCTAAGACTATTGAAGAATCTATTCATGTTAGATTTGATGATAAGCTTGACTCTGACCAGTCAAAGCTAGTTGAAAAGTTTGCAGATTTAAGCATTAATGTTTCTGACAAAGGCAAAGCTCCAGAGGAAGTTGAGCCAGAGGAAGATGAACCAGAGGAAGAAGCTGGTCCCTCTAACTCACAAACTCTGAAGAAGAGCAGAATCACTGCAGCTCATCCTAAGGAATTGATTCTGGGCAACAAAGATGAACCAGTCAGAACCAGATCTGCCTTCAGACCCTCTGAAGAGACCTTGCTGAGCCTGAAAGGATTGGTGTCCTTAATTGAACCCAAGTCCATAGATGAAGCTCTTCAGGACAAGGATTGGATTCTGGCCATGGAAGAAGAATTGAATCAATTCTCCAAGAATGATGTTTGGAGCTTAGTGAAGAAGCCTGAGAATGTCCATGTTATTGGAACGAAATGGGTATTCAGAAACAAGCTAAATGAGAAAGGAGATGTAGTCAGAAACAAGGCAAGGCTAGTTGCTCAAGGCTACAGTCAGCAGGAAGGAATAGACTACACTGAAACATTTGCTCCAGTAGCAAGACTGGAGGCAATCAGACTATTGATTTCTTTCTCAGTAAATCACAACATAATTCTACATCAGATGGACGTAAAGAGTGCCTTCCTAAATGGTTATATCTCAGAGGAAGTCTATGTTCATCAACCCCCAGGTTTTGAAGATGAAAAGAAACCAGACCATGTGTTCAAATTGAAGAAATCTCTCTACGGTCTGAAGCAAGCTCCCAGAGCATGGTATGAGAGACTTAGCTCATTCCTTCTGAAGAATGAGTTTGTAAGGGGTAAAGTAGATACAACTCTCTTTTGCAAGACTTATAAAGATGATATCTTAATTGTGCAAATTTATGTTGATGATATTATATTTGGTTCTGCTAATCAATCTCTATGCAAAGAATTTTCTGAGATGATGCAGGCTGAATTTGAGATGAGTATGATGGGAGAATTAAAGTACTTTCTAGGAATACAAGTTGATCAAACACCAGAAGGAACATATATCCATCAGAGCAAGTACACTAAAGAACTTCTGAAGAAGTTCAATATGCTGGAATCTACAGTGGCCAAGACTCCAATGCATCCAACATGCATTCTGGAAAAAGAAGATATAAGTGGTAAAGTATGTCAGAAGCTCTATCGTGGCATGATAGGTTCACTTCTATACTTAACTGCATCTAGGCCAGACATATTATTTAGTGTTCATTTATGTGCTCGTTTCCAATCAGATCCAAGGGAAACCCACTTAACTGCTGTTAAGAGGATCCTAAGGTATCTGAAAGGCACCACTAACCTTGGCTTGATGTATAAGAAAACATCAGAGTATAAGCTTTCAGGTTATTGTGATGCTGATTATGCTGGAGATAGAACAGAGAGAAAAAGTACTTCTGGAAATTGTCAATTTCTGGGAAGCAATCTAGTCTCATGGGCAAGCAAGAGGCAATCAACCATTGCACTATCAACTGCAGAGGCAGAATATATCTCAGCAGCAATATGCAGCACTCAGATGCTCTGGATGAAACATCAGCTGGAGGATTATCAGATCCTTGAGAGCAATATCCCAATATATTGTGATAACACTGCTGCAATCTCATTGAGTAAGAATCCTATCTTGCATTCAAGGGCAAAGCACATTGAGGTAAAGTATCATTTCATTAGAGATTATGTACAGAAGGGCGTACTTCTTCTGAAGTTTGTTGATACTGACCATCAATGGGCAGATATCTTTACAAAGCCCTTAGCTGAAGATAGATTTAATTTTATTCTGAAAAATCTAAACATGGACTTTTGTCCAGAGTGAAGATGGATCAAAACCTCTGACTATGATACTTCTTGATCAGAAGATGTCTAGTCCAGAAGGTAACTCAATCAGAGTGTGTGTGCCCACTGGTACTGACTCTGAAGCTGAGACAACAACACGTGCGTCAGAATTTCTGATGCATAGTTCCTTGTGCCCGTGTGACAGTCTGTTATGATTGCGTGTAGATATGCTTATCTCCTGTGTGTGATTGTGTATTTTACTGTTACTATCTATCTTTAATTTTCAACCGTTGATCTTAAAGTGCGTTTTGAATCAACAACGGTTATTTGATAAAACCCACTATACACACACGTTCTCTCTCACTTCCGGTTTTCACTCTCGCATTCTCTGATTTTCAAAACCGCCTCCTTCTCAATTTCTCTCTCGATCTCTCCTCATCCTTCAAACTTCATCTTCTACCTTAAACCTTCAACCTCTTCAAAATGGTGAGACAAACCAGAAGATCTACTGCAGATGCACCTCAGTTCCCTCACATGGTAGTCGGTTTGGCAACGGGTCAACAAGGCTCTGAGAACCCAGCACAAGAACAAGCTCAAGCTCAAGAGGAGATTGTTCCTATTGCAGAACGGGGCTGTGCCGTTCACTGTGTATTTCCTCCTGAGGAACTCCAAGTCCTTGCAGAATGGAGATTCAACCTCGACAACTTGGCTGCAAATGGGTTTGATCTTCGTCCTGAAGTCCAAGCTCAAGGTTGGGGAAACTACTTCAATCGACTTCGAGGACCGGTGTATGAGAAGCTAGTAAAGGAATTCTGGAAGCACGCTGATTGTGATGACACTCAGGTGGTCTCTTACATACTGGGTAGGAAGATCATCATCACGGAGAAGTCATTCGTGAATCTGCTTGGTGCAGAAACTGCTCATGGGTATCGGTTCTCACTGACGGAATCGAAGCTGAAACCCAGAACCAAGGATATAGTCAACAAGGCCCTATACACCACTTTCAAACCGGGCAAGACGAGCTACAAGGTGATGGACCTTCACCCCAAACTCAGGATCTGGCACAAGATCCTGCTCAACTGCATCAATCAGCGACCAAAGGGCAGTTCTCCAGACTACATCAACTTCAACCAGAAGGCGATGCTGTTCTTCATTCAAGACAAGGAGAAGATCTGCCTTCCCTACTTCCTGTTCTCCTATTTGAAGGAATGCATCCGGAAGTCTCGCACCACCGCCTCCATCAAGTCAGCCATCAAATATATCCCTTTTGGGAGGCTGCTCTCAGACTTTCTTATTGAAAGCAACCTGGTGCAAGATTTGATCAATGCTGGTTGCACAGAGGACTTGAGCACAATTGTCAGTGATGTCTTCACTGCCAACTCTCTGAAGAAAATGGGCTTAATCTAGAAGAAGATTGCTCCTGCTCATGAGGACACATCTTCTGAGATCAGAGGAAGAAGAATGCCTCTGAATGACTACCCTCTGTGGACTCAAGCAGACCATCCTGAAGCCATCAGATGCTATGTTGAAGACCTCAGGGCTCTAGGATTCGAGATTGACCTTGATGATTTCGTCAGCAGACTTCCACCAGCTCCAGAGTTTTCTTCTCCTCCCAAGAAGAAAACCAAGAGGAAGATGGTTCTGGACGAATCCTCAGAGGAATCTGATGTCCCTCTGGTCAAAAAGGCGAAGAGCAAGCCTGATGATGATGATGGTGATGATAGTGAGGATGGTCCTCCGAAGAAGAAGCAGAAGAAGGTCAGAATTGTGGTGAAGCCTACTCGGGTGGAACCAGCTGCTGCAGAGGTCAGAAGGACTGAACCTCCTGCCAGAGTGACTCGATCATCAGCACATACAAGTAAGCCTGCACTTGCCTCTGATGATGATTTGAATTTATTTGATGCACTCCCAATTTCTGCCTTACTCCAACATTCTTCAAATCCCCTCACTCCTATTCCTGAAACCCAACCAGCCGCACAAACCACCTCTCCACCACATTCCCCAAGATCTTCATTCTTTCAACCTTCTCCTACTGAAGCACCACTCTGGAATTTGCTTCAGAACCAACCCTCTAGGTCAGAAGATCCAACCTCTCTCCTTACCATTCCATACGACCCATTACCTTCTGAACCCATCATCCAAGACCAACCCGAGCCCAACCAAACAGAACCACAACCCAGAACGTCTGATCACTCTGCTCCCAGAGCATCAGCACGTCCTGCTGTCAGAACCACGGATACAGACTCTTCATCCGCCTTCACACCTGTATCCTTCCCCATCAATGTCATTGACTCTCCTCCCTCCAATACCTCTGAATCCCTTAGAAAATTCATGGAGGTTAGGAAAGAGAAAGTATCTGCCTTGGAAGAATACTACCTTACCTGTCCAAGCCCTAGGCAATATCCTGGCCCTAGACCTAAACGTCTAGTTGACCCAGATGAACCTATCTTGGCCAATCCTATCCAAGAGGCAGATCCCCTAGTTCATCCAGCTCACCCTGTCCCTGACCAACAAGAGCCAATTCAACCAGACTCTGAACTCGAACGCTCAGTGTCTAACCAATCCTCGGTTAGATCACCTCACCCTCTGGTTGAAACTTCAGACCCTCACCGTGGAACCTCTGAACCCAATGCTCCCATAATTAACATTGGTTCTCCACAAGGGGCCTCTAAAGCTCATAGCAGCAATCACCCAGCCTCTCCTGAAACCAACCTCTCCATAATTCCCTATACTCACCTTCAACCCACATCTCTCTCTGAGTGCATCAATATCTTCAATCATGAAGCCTCCTTGAGGCTCCGCAATGTGCACGGTCAGACTGACCTCAGTGAGAATGCTGAACATGTGGCTGATGAGTGGAACAATTTGAGCACTTGGCTGGTGGCTCAGTTTCCCGTTATGCTGCAGCTCCTGCATGCAGAGGGAAGTCAGAGCATTGAGGCTGCAAAGCAAAGGTTTGCTAGGAGGGTGGCTCTTCACGAACTAGAACAGCGAAACAAGCCTCTTGAAGCCATTGAAGAAGCCAAGAGACAGAAAGAACAAGAAGAAGAAGCTGCACGTCAAGCAGCAGCTAAAGCTGAACAAGCCAGACTTGAGGCAGAGCGTCTTGAAGCTGAGGCTGAGGCAGAGCGACTTGCACCAGTTATGTTTACTCCTGCTGCTTCTGCTTCCATTCCAGAACCTCAAGCTGCTCAGAATGTTCCTTCCAGTTCAACTCAGCCAAGCTCATCCAGACTCGACATCATGGAACAACGTCTTGACACTCATGAATCCATGCTGATTGAGATGAAGCAAATGATGATGGAACTTCTGCGCCGCACCGACAAACCTTAGTCTTAGGCTCTCTTCTTTTTCTTCTTTTGTTTACTTTGTTTTTCTTTTGTTAAACTCTGTTTCTTTTGTTTATTTACTTATTTTCATTTGTTCGTTTGTGATTCTATATGCATATATCTATATATATTTGTGTCACATATGTTTGCCAAACTTGTTTTATTTATAACTTGTTCTATGTTTACATCATAATTCTTTCCATCATACATTATTCCCTACATCTAGAATGGAGGATCCTTCCTCATTCTTCTGCATTCTTGGCGCTGCTCCACTCTTTCCTTCTCCAGACGATCCAATGTATACTCTATGTTGCCGAGTTTGATGCTCAGCTCTTCTCTCTCTAGACTATCTTCTGTCGTCTTGAGTCTCTTTTCCACAGTCTCCTTCTCTTCCAGCAGATTCAGCTCCCGCTGGCAAAGCTCCTGAATCTCCTCCACGAAGCAGAGGAACTCTTTCAGATCTCTCTCCATCTCTGGACCAAGATCTTCTTCCAGCAGTGTCTTCGTCAGCTCTTGTATGGTCTTTGTACCATCGGGATGCCTAATATTGAGGAACATATCTTCCTCAAAAGCCTTCCTTCTGAGCTCTTCTAATGTCGTTCTGTATGATGCCATTTTTTTCTTACTGAAAATTATTCGAGGTGTGAAGCTTACCTTTCTCTCCAACGTTTTTTTATAGGCTTCACTTTCTCTCTGACAGTTAATGCTCCTACAGTTTCTCGAGGTTAAGTTCTTGGTAACTGACCCTTCTATTTACTCACTTGACCGGTGGTACACGTTCATCCCTTGCATTAACTCTTCTATTTATTTTCACCTAACTCTGATTCTTCCATCATTTTCATTTTCTTTAAACTTAGACCTTCTCTAAGGGGGAGTACCTTGTACTTCAAGCTAAGTTTTTCACACCCCACGCTTTTTGCTTATGACAAAAAGGGGGAGTACACCCAGTTTTTGATGTGTAAGATGTGTTAGTGTGACTTACTTTTCTTTTGGAGATTTTAAGAGTTCCACCTTCATGACCATAGATGTGTCACTGGGCAAATACAAGGAATACATTTCACTTCGTCTGAAGTGATTCTAAGTTGACTCTGATACCCAAGACTCTGATACCCTGTCCATAACTCTGATCACTTATGCGCTCTGATTATTCGTTTTTCATCTATGTCATAAGCTTTTCACTCTGAACTCTTATATGTTTTAGCTCAGAATCTAGACTTTACTAACGTTTTCATCAAGTATTAGATTCAGGGGGAGCTAAGCTCAGAATCAAGCAGTGACTTGAATTCAGAATGAGCAAGATAAACTATTCACATCAGGATAAGTCTTATTCTATATCTCTAAACTCTAAGTGAATTCAGTTTATTGTTTAAGAATTGTTCATTAAAAATCTTAGTTTTGTCATCATCAAAAAGGGGGAGATTGTAAGATCAAGTTTTGATCTAGTAGTACAACTCATGTTTTGATGATTACAAGTTAACCTTTTGATATGAACAATTGTGGTACTCTAACGTGTTTTTCTGAGTGTGCTATTTACAGGCTCTGACCTCAACTCAATCTCACACAAATCAGAAGCACTGTGTATAAAGGGTAACCCAAGCAACGCTTTCGCATTCACCATGTTCAGTATGAACAGTGGAAAAGCTTCAGAAGTTCTGAAGATATACAAACTCTGATGTGGACTCAGTCGCTAGAAGCTCTGAAGATCCAGAAGTTCTGACAACCAAGAAACACTGAAGGTTCAGATGTTCTGATGGTGTAGAAGACTCTGAAGATCCAGAAGCTGAATAGTGGAAACTCTGAAGTCCAGAAGCAAGAAACTCTGAAGGCCATGTTCTTCCTTCTGAGTTCAGAATCAGAAGATACAATGGTCAGAGGATCTGTGCTTTCCCTCTGACTCTGATCAACCGGCTTCACAAGTTCCAATATGAAGTATTCCCCTGATCAGAAGTCTCCTAGGTTAAAAGGTCAAGTCGCTATCCAAGTACAAAAGCAAGTGTACCTTCCTGACGACCTACCTAACGTTCTCAGCCACAGCAGAAGCTGGATTTTCCAGAACTGCCCTCCAACGGTAGCATTTCCCATGCAACGCTCAACCCTAATCCTTGGAGTATATATAGAGGCTGAAGATTGAAAGAAGCGGCTAGAAGAAGAGAATACTAGAAGCAATACACACGCGCAAGATATTCAAAATATTCTAAAGCTTTCTTTCATCTGAAATTCATAGTGTTTACTATCAGCTTTTTAGAAGCAAATCTCTTGTAAACATTTCTTTGATAAACAGTTTGTTTAGTTCCTTTAGGAGATCAAGGTTGATCGGATCCTAGAGAAGACTAAGAGAGTGAATCTTAGTGTGAGCTAAGTCAGTGTAATTGTTAGTCACTTGTAGGTTTCAAGTGCAGTTGTAACTCTTACCTGATTAGTGGATTGCCTTCATTCTAAGAAGGAAGAAATCACCTTAATGGGTGGACTGGAGTAGCTTGAGTGATTTATCAAGTGAACCAGGATAAAATCCTTGTGTGCTTTTCTATCTCTTATCTTTAGCACTTAGTTTTCGAAAAGATTTGTTAAATCTTTAAGGTGGAAGTTTTATCTTGAAAACGTTATTCAAACCCCCCCTTTCTACCGTTTTTCATACCTTCAGGCACCACCCTTGTAACACCCCGATTTCCAGGTGTCACTTTAGTAACAAAAAAAATAAATTTTACGCGAAAAACCGGTATATTTTTTTTCGTTCGATTCCTTTTAATTTAAAGCGATAGAAAATAAAGACACAACCCATCAACTAAACTAACCGATGTACAACATATATACATGTACAGCCTCAGCTGCACTCCAACGTCACGCGCACTCGCAGTGACCCCAAAGTAGTGTGCCCGTAGGCAAATATGTACATAACCAGTAGTGTAAGTAAAAGTCATACGTAGAGTCATCCAAGAGAAAGTCGGCTCCAAAATGGCCTCAAATATTATAATAGATGTATGACCTAAATGATATTAAAATTTAAGCAAATTATGTTCTAGATCATGTAAATTTATATTTTTCTAAAATCCACATATAGGAATATAAAGAAAATAAACTAACTTTATGATTAGAGGAATGAAGAAAAAAAGTATTATATTATGTTCAAGATTATGGGTGAAAGCGGGTCCAAAGAGAAAGCTATCATTTGTTGGTCTTGACCAAGGTATCTCCACGGCCGATAGCCGTGAGACTAATCTCTCGCTCCGGGGTAAAAAGAAAACTACCTAAGTTAATGTATTAGACCACCCAAAAAATATTTCAATTGTGTAAAAAAGCGGTAAATATTTATCTCTAAGTAGAAAAGGATCCAAAAAATCAAACATGAATACTAGGTCAAAAGGTTAAATATATATATATATATATATATATATATATATATATATTACTTTAAAGTTTGATTTAAGCTTCATTTAGTGTGGATGTGGTCTTATTATGGGTAGTAATGTTTACTTCATTATGAGAAATCTATTCAACACTTTCGGGGATGAAATGGAAGAATGTTATCCATCTTTGAATTTTGTTCAAATACTCTTCTTCGTTACTTAAGCTATTTTTTCCTATATGATATATGTTCATATTGTTTATAGTTAGATTGAGCTTTTGCTTATACTTGATCTTTGTTGCAGGGTATACTTTTTTTAATCGCTTTAAAATGTATTTATAATACTTATAGGTTGAGAACACTTATACTTATAGTTGTATTTGTTGGAGGAAATAATTTACTTACAATTAACAAATAATATTGCCCTTTAAAAAAAGGACTACACCATAAACTTTGATACAAAATATCATCAAAATATCATTGCCGATTAGTCTATCCAAAATATATATATATATATATATATATATATATATATATATATATATATATATATATATATATATATATGAAGACTAGGCTTTGATCCATCCTCTTATTAAATCAAATCCTGGATAATAGTATAAGGGATTTATTACAATGCTAAATATGTGTTTGTTTAATAAAATGAATATAAAATAGGAAAATCAAGAAAAGTAATATTGAAAAAATAAATTTTATTTATTTGTTATAATAAATAAATGAAATAAAAGTTCATAATTAATATTTGGACTGGGCGAGACCCCAGGGTCCCTCGCCCGTGGGCATTTGACCTTAGGCAGGGAGTGCGCCAGGAACTTGGGCCTCTCTCCCCGAGGCCCAAATGGCCCATTAAGATACATTAGGAGTGCCAGACCCAACTCCATACCTATAAATAGGGGACGGTTACCAATTGTAAGGGACTCTTAGCTTATTTGAGAAATATTCAGATTGAAATTCAGTTATTTTCTCTCTCTCTAGCGGTTGGAACTTCTCTCTCTAAAACACTCATATCACTTTCCTCACACTTTGGGTACTATATCCCTATTAAATGTTCTTAGGATAGAACATTTGGCGCCGTCTGTGGGGATCGGTAGATTTCGATTCCCGGACTACGTGGATCGTGATTCAGTTGAGTGAAGCTCGTTTCTCTGCGTGATTTTTCTTCAGTTTTTCTTGGTGGATCGTGATTTGGTTCCCGCGCGATTCGCAATTTGATTCCAGGAAGTTCAATTTTCTGTGAAAATTTGTGCGATTTAGAGGCTTGTGGTTGAATTCTCAGTTCATCAACAGAGCCTGATGGAGCTATCTCGCCAACGACGTGGCAAGGAGCCGGAACGAAGTTACATTTCTTCCCCGCGCATCGCGAGGTTAGATAGACATCGCCGTGCAGAGGCATGCTGTGTTCTGAGTGGTGACTTACAGTTGCAAAATGAGTGTCTGCAGGAGCAATTGAGGTACTATCACCTTCGGCAGTGGAATCAAGAAGAAGAGGAATCTGAGGCCGCTGCTGAGGTCAAACCTTTCTCGCCGCAGTACGAGAGGTGACTGTGCCGGACGGTATGACACACCTCGCGTTGGAGGTGTACGACGGGAAAACCGATCCGAAGGATCATTTGCTTCGTTTCAATGCAAAGATGGCGATGAGCGCGGTTTCCGACGCGGTAAAGTGTAGAATGTTTCCATCCACATTCCGCGGAGAAGCTATGGATTGGTTTATGGCTTTGCCTCAAGGATCCCAAGCCAAGTTCCGCGACTTCTCATCAAAATTCCTTGACCATTTCTCCGCGAGAACGATCGATGATCTGTTTGATATTCGGCAGCGGGAGCGTGAAACCTTGAAACAATATATGAGGCAATACAGTGATGCATCCACAAGGTTTGAGGAACTGGAGCCACACATGTGCGTGTGCGCTTTCAAAGGCGGTTTATCCTGGGGAAAGTTTAGCCGCGAACTAAGTAGGGAGCTGGCATGCTCAATGACGGAAGTCCGTGCCCGAGCGCAAGACTACATCCTAGAAGAAAAAATTGAAGCAAGAGAGGGCGGCGAAGGTGGCGCTGGTGAGTGTAAGACCCAAGATTTTAAGCTTAGGATCAGTGGAAGAGATTTCCATTTACGATTAGGGTTGATGTATTGTGAAGGGAAACCTGAACTAGAGTTTACCAAATGAAATAAATTTATGAAGGAGAAAGTTCAGGAAAAGTCAAAGGATTACATCATGATCGATAAAAGTTATAGTACGATCGTTATACGCTTAACCTAGGTCAGAAACCCTAGTATATAACTAATTTTCACTTTTAGGCACGATGGAAGTTAAATTCAAAAATCTTCAGAGAAATGTTAGAACTTCTCTTTTTCCATATATCAAAATCGTTTCGAGGCGAAACTCTAGGATCTACGAACGTCCGATTCCAATCATCGGAAGTTTGCCGAAACCGAAACCCTGGTATTTCAAAACCCTAGAATCAACCGACAATGAAGATTTTTTCTATTCGGAACATCAAATGAAGATTCTACACGCGTACACCCATTTCTCTTGATGATTTCAATCTTTCTTCAGAAGGAAGTTTTCCATTCCGACATTCGATGCAAAAAGCAACTTATCGGGTAAAATAGTTTTATACCGACTATGCTTTAGTTGCGAAAAATACAAAGAGACCTCATTTTAGTTTTGGAATTCTTTCGCCAAAACATATCTATTAATTCACGGAGAATGACGCCGGAAAAATCAGATTCGCGAAACTTTCATTTTCCCGCGAATTTCCAACCTTTATATATAGCAAAGAAAGGAAGAAAAACTCAAATTTTCCTCCATTTTCTTCATCAAGGCCGCGAGTTCTACAAGGGAGGGAGAAGAGAAGATTTTCTTCATCGTTTGCTTGATCGTCGATCAATCAGTTGCTACTTCAAGGCTTCGAGGTATAGTCGCTAATCCTTACCTCTGATCGCTTTTTCCATAGCTTTTCTGTACTTTTCTGTAGAGTTTTCTGAGCGGATAGTTTATGGGTTTTTGCAAAACTATCCTGAATCTTTCATTTCTGATTCTAAACCTCTTCCTTATGCGCCCAAGATCACTTCTGCCGGGTTAGATTTTCCGTTATGTCGCCGGAATTCCGCCGGAATCAATTTGAGCCCAAAATACCCATTTTTGGAGTTTTTGGTGTAAAGCTTCAACCTTTAGGCTGAAAACTATCGCCTTAGCTTAGTGCTAGTAGGATTAGTTGTCATAAACGTCGTTGGTGACGTCCCTGCAAAATTTTATTTTTGGGATTTCAGTTTTGAAAAATCCTAAGTTAAAAATCATGACCAAAATACCCCTGCGACAGTTTTTGATCCGATAATTTTTCCGAGTTCAGAATACTCTTAGTTACGGCTTATGAAAGCGTAGGAACCAAGTTTGATCGAAGAAAAATCGAGCCCCATAATTGCACAAAGTGGCCGAACCTATTAAAGGGGGAGGAGGAAATTTCCTTTTCCGAAAACTTGTCTTTAAGCGCTAGATTATCGTACCTTAGAGTATAGATTACTTCGAGTAACCTTAGTAAGTATCGATAGCTTAGTTTTCGATAGATTCTGATAGTATTTCTGTGGTTTTGCTCTAAAGGTGATTTTGAGGAATTCCCAGAGGAGCAAGCCTTTGATTGTGAACCAGTGTTTGGAGATCGTCCTGGAGAATCTACAGGTGAGGGCTACTCACTGAATCTCTAGTTAATGCTTAGGGTCGATGTTTTCGACATTGTTTATTGTTTATGCACTGGATTGTGTGTGATTGGAAAATGTTTTCTGAGGCTTCGGCTGACAATGTAGATGATTCATCTACTGAATGTTTTTGAGATTGTCTTACATGCTATGTGCTATGTGGGTAATCTAGGATGTGTGGTGCATGCTTTATATGCTAAGTGCTAAGTGTTTATGATGCGATTTATTGATATATGACATGTTGTTGATTGTGATGATTTAAATATGCTCTGCACTGGAATCTGAGATTCTGAATCGTGAGAATAGCGGGCAGGTCATGCCGATTTTTAATTTGAGAGTTTTGAGAAAGTTTGATAGGACGAATGAGATTCGGGCCTTGTTATGATGTGTATGGATCGAGACATTCTCTGGAGTCATTTGGGGATTAGGGGATCCCGAGAACTTATAGGAATTTCGATAAGACTAAAAAGGATATTATTTTGAAAAGAAAACTCATAAGACATTAAACAACCTCTAAATCTTTAAATAAAGATAATAAACTCGAAAGGAAGCTTCGGATGCAAACCTTAGTTTTTGGAAAACGAGAAGTGTCGTCGGATCCAAGTGTTGAGGAGTTTGGTAAGTTCTGAGTATGTTGGTACTCCTTCGCTCGTTGAGCAGTATGTTAGCCATCCAAGGGATGAGCCGAGAAGCTTCACTGAGGCGTGAGACCTTGTGAATGCGTGATACTCCACTGAGGCGTGAGACCTTGTGGAAAGCATGGATCTTCACTGAGGCGTGAGACCTCGTGAACAGCATGAAGCTTCACTGAGGCGTGAGACCTTGTGAATGCGGGATACTCCACTGAGGCGTGAGACCTTGTGGAAAGCATGGAACTCCACTGAGGCGTGAGACCTTGTGAGAGCATGAAACTTCACTGAAGCGTGAGACTTCGTGAGAGCATTGATGACCCGAAGAGTCATCGTGAGTGGTTGCACTCATTTTATGATTATTGTATTTTGTCGCTGTAACACCCCGATTTCGGTGGCGTCACTTTAGTAACCAAAAGTAAACTTAATGCGGAAAAACGTGAAATATTTTTTTTTTTTGATAATAACTAAGACAAGACTGAATTAAATAAAACCCAAGTGCGAAAAGTAATAAAACTAATATACAAAATATAAACAGCCCCCGCTGTAAGTAGCAACCTCGTCACGAGTGAACCTCCAGTGACGGGTAATAGAAGAGTAGCGCCCGTAGGCAAAAGTACAAACCAAAAGAAAAGGTTAAGTGTCCGCAACACTATCCCTCAAAATGAGAATAAACTGGCCCATCGGCCTGAAACAAGACTTCCTAAGTCCAACCAACTCTCTGTGATTCCCGTAACGAAACCACACAAAAAGCTATAGGTGGGAAACTACCCTGTCCCGAATGAAACAAATAATGTTCAGAGCTAAGACTCTCCTCCTACACTAATCCCATCTTGAGGAGCTCACACCAGCACTAAAACCTACATGCTAGCATGATCGTCGTCCGAATTCGAAATCCAGAACGACCTAGTCTATGTACACCATCCGTCATCCTCTCGCTACCGCGACGCGCTCCTGTTCCAGCATCCCAACCTAGTTCCCCCCGAAGGGTGAACCATCATGAACTAGCCCGCCAAAGACATCTGACAATGGGCGTTTGTCCGCCAAAGCACACACAGAAGACGCGAGGGTCAACTCCAAAGAATTATATAAATAATACCACCGATAGATATAGATAAGGAAATAGCCACTTAGGCTTATAGCTAGGGATAACATCCTAGGGTTGCACATTCCACAATAACATAAACAACAATAATAACATTTAGCATGTTCCAAATAGGATTAACAAATAACAATCACATTCGCCAACTAAATTAGTATGCATGTTGCATGATATGCAAATGACGGTTAACCCAGTTAACCAAATGCATTCCGGAAACGCATGGACATCAAACGGATCAATCCTAGCACCAGCAACCGTGGGACCATTTCTGCCCGCGTGCCTCTTACACCAAACAAAGGTATGGACAACAACGAGTCAATCCTAGCACCAGCAATGGTGGGACCATTTCCGCTCGCGTGCCTCTGGGATGGACATCAACGGGTCAATCCTAGCACGAGCAACGGTGGGACCATTTCTGCCCGCTTGTCTCTTACACCAAACCAAGGTAGCCAGATCAGCAGTAAACCCGTAGGTCTGCCATTTCGGTCTGCTACAAGAGTCGTCTACAAACGCTCTTACACGGCATTCCGGGTCTTATGACCATTTTGGAAACCGACGAGGTCCATTAGTGTTGCATGAATGCAGGATGATTAGTCAAATAACGTCTCCGAATCTCACTCGACACGTCGCCACGTGTTCTAGGTAAATTAAAGTCTCTAAAAGCTTAACCTAAGGTAAAGTCGATTCTGCGACAAAAGACACATTTCATAACGACACATAGCTGCTCCAACAGCACCACAACAAACGCTGCTCCAACAGCACACTAACAAACGCTGCTCCAACAGCACAACAATAAACGCTGCTCCAACAGCACAACAACAAACGCTGCTCCAACAGCACAACAACAAACTCAACACTTGGATCCGACGACACTCCTCGTTTTTCCAAAACTATGATTTGACTTCCAATGCCTTCCTTCGAGGTTGTTATCATTACTTAAAGATTTTGAGGTTATTTAAGGTCTTATGAATTTTCTTTATAAAATATATTCCATTTTGTCTTATCGCAAGTCTTATACATTTTCAGGATCTCCCAATCCCAAGTCGCTTCCAGAGGATGTCTCGATCCACTAAACAAAATTAAGGCCCGAACCTCGTTCGTCCTATCAAACTTTCTCAAAACTCTCAAAATAAAATCGGCATGACCTGCCCGCTATTCTCACCATTCAGAATCTCAGATTCCAGTACAGAGCATATTTAAATCATCACAATCAACAACATGTCATATATCAATAAATCGCATCATAAACACTTAGCACTTAGCATATAAAGCATGCACCACACATCCTAGATTACCCACTTAGCACATAGCATGTAAGTCAATCTCAAAAACATTCAGTAGATGAATCATCTACATTGTCAGCCGAAGCCTCAGAAAACATTTTCCAATCACACACAATCCAGTGCATAAACAGTAAACAATGTCGAAACATCGACCCTAAGCATTAACTAGAGATTCAGTGAGAAGCCCTCACCTGTAGATTCTCCAGGGTGAACTTCAAACTCTTCCTCACAAGCAAAGCGTTGCTCCTCAGGAAATTCCTCAAAAGTTCCTTTAAAGCAAAGTCACAGAAATACTATCAGAATCTATCGAGAACTAAGCTATCGATACTTACTAAGGTTACACGAAGTAATCTATACTCTACGGTACGATAATCTAGCGCGAAAGACAAGTTTTCGGAAAAGGAAATTTTCCTCCTCCCCCCTAATAGGGCTCGGCCACTTTGTGCAATTATGGGGCTCGATTTTTCTTCGATCAAACTTGGTTCCTATGCTTTCATAAGCCGTAACTAAGGGTATTCTGAACTCGGAAACATTATCGGATCAAAAACTGTCGCAGGGGTATTTTGGTCATGATTTTTAACATAGAAATTTCAAAACTGAAATCCCAAAAACCAAATTTTGCAGGGACGTTACTAACGACGTTTATGAAAACTAATCCTACTAACACTAAGCTAAGGCGATAGTTTTCAGCCTAAAGGTTGAAGCTTTACCTCAAAAACTCCAAAAATGGGTATTTAAGGCTAAAATCGATTCCGGCGGAATTCCGGCGACATAACGGAAAATCTAACCCGGCAGAAGTGATCTTGGGCGCATAAGGAAGAGGTTTAGAATCAGAAATGAAAGGTTCAGGATAGTTTTGCAAAAACCCATAAACTATCCGCTCAGAAAACTCTACAGAAAAGCTATGGAAAAAGCGATCAGAGGTAAGGATTAGCGACTATACCTCGAAGCCTTGAAGCAGCAACTAACGGATCAATGATCAAGCAAGAAATGAAGAAAATCTTCTCCTCCTCCTCTCCTCTCAAACTCGCGGCCTTGGTGGGTAGAAAATGGTGGAGTTTTGTGATTTCTTCTCACTTGCTTGCTATATATAGAAGATGGCAAATCGCGGGAAAATGAAAGTTTCGCGATTCTGATTTTTCCGGCGTCATTCTCCATGAATTCTAAGATAGGTTTTGGCGAAAGAATTCCAAAACTAAAATGAAGCCTCCTTGTATTTTTAGCGACTAATGCATAATCGGTATAAAACTATTTTACCCGATAAGTTGCTTTTTGCATCGAATGTCGGAATGGAAAACTTCCTTCTGAAGAAAGATTGAAATCATCAAGAGAAATGGGTGTACGCGTGTAGAATATTCATTTGAAGCTCTGAATAGATAAAGTCTTCATTGTCGAGAAATTCTAGGGTTTTGAAATACCAGGGATTCGGTTTCGGCAAACTTCCGATGATTGGAATCGGACGTTCGTAGATCCTAGAGTTTCGCCTCGAAATGATGGTGATATATGGAAAAAGAGAAGTTCTAACATTTCTCTGAAGATTTTTGGAATTAACTTCCGTCGTGCCTAAAAGTGAAAATTAGCTATATACTAGGGTTTCTGACCTAGGTTTAAGCGTATAACGATCGTACTATAACTTTTATCGATCATGATGTAATCCTTTGACTTTTCCTGAACTTTCTCCTTCATAAATTTATTTCATTTGGTAAACTCTAGTTCAGGTTTCCCTTCACAATACATCAACCCTAATCGTAAATGGAAATCTCTTCCACTGATCCTAAGCTTAAAATCTTAGGTCTTACATTACTACCCTCCAAAAAGAAAGTTTCGTCCTCGAAACTTAAGGGTCAGTAATAGTTCTGGATATTATTCCTTGATCTTTTCCTCTAACTCTCACATAACACCGTCCGTGTCTTTATTCCAAATAATTTTCACTAAAACACTCTGCTTTCTCTTCGATTGTTTCACTCTTCTAGCCCCAATGCTGGTTCGACGGCGTCTCAACAGACATAACATCTTTCAACTTGCCGAGGTTTAACTACAATCGTCAATGATGACACCACTAAAACTCTTACTCAAATATGATATTCAGCTTCTAACTTCTTGTTAAACGCATTGGTGCAGAACTACTTTCTAGGTTTACCATGTTATTCTAAACCTCGTGTAATTTCTATAGCTAAAATACGAGCTACGGTCAAATAAGGTGTTAATAGGCGTAATAACTATAAGGTCAAAGCTTAGACAGTATAAATAAGTTAGGTGTGTTTGCACACGCTACGAGAGTAACGGAATATATTATACTGAAATGAGAAGAAATGGTTAGAAGGTTACCATCGTTCTTGCGCTCTCCTCTGACAAACTCCTCAGCTCTCTCACCGTCCATGGTGTAAACTCTTGCTTTAGCCGCAGGACGCTTTCCACGAGCAGTGTTCACGGTTGGCTCCGTCTTGGGTGCTCTGCACTGATCGGCATTATGCCCCATTCTGTTACAATTAAAGCATTTGGGCCTCTTGTCGGGACAAGCATTAGCATAGTGCCCCGGCTTCTCACATCTGAAACAGGTCACCTCCCTGTTCAAAGTCCGATCTCCAGAACCACCAGCAGTACCCGTCATGGGTCTGTAAGATCCTGAAGTAAACCCTTTTTCTGCAGGGCGCTGATATGGCCTCCCACTCTGAAATTTTCCTTTGTCTCGAAAATTTTGAGAACCTGATCTCATCGGCCCTCCAGCTCCAGCACGGTTCAACCTCCTATTTTTCATCAGCTCCACTTCTGTGGCTTTCTCCACCAACGACTGAAAGCGCATGATTCCTAATGGCCTCACTGAGTCCTCAATATCCGGCCTCAGTCCATTAACGAAGCGCTTGCACATGTAGCGCTCATCCACGTGATCATTAAAGAATTGGAAATGCTTCGCCAAAGATTCCAGCTTCGAAGCAAATTCCGGTACTGACATACCTCCCAGACGGAGTGTCAAAAACTGCTCTTCCCTCTCATCCCGGGCACTTGTTGGAAAGTACTTTTCCAACAACGCGGTCCGGAAGGAGTTCCAGTTAATCTCTTCATGGTTGGCTTCCATGATCCCCCTGGCGCCTCTCCACCAGTACTCAGCATCCCCCAGCAGCAGGTAAGTTGCCATGCCCACCTTGGCACCTTCAACAGTCTGCAATACGCCGAAAATTTTCTCGATTTCCTGGATCCAGAGATCCGCTTTATCTGGGTCAGTACCACCCGAGAACTTGGGTGGATTCTGCCTCCTGAAGTCATTCAGGCCTTTGTTCTGGTCCAGAGTTATCTCTCTCTGACGTTGATGCTGTTCACGTGCTTCCTCAGCAGCACGCCTCATCGCATTATCATTAGCTTGTGAAGTTACAGCTTGGGCCATAGTGGCCATCATCGCAGCTAGCTGGTTAGTATTCACCATGTTCTGTTTTGGTAAACAAACAGTTAGTACTCATCATAGATAGCATCTAGTGTAACTATACAATATGAGTAAGCAATAACTTCAATCAATTTTTTTTTAAGCGAAAAATCGCTTGCAGACAATCAATTTTCACTCTTTGCAGAGTCACACAACCTAGCACAGAAGACCTATACCCCAACAACTCCCGGAAGACTCGACCGTGCTCTGATACCACAATGTAACACCCCGATTTCGGTGGCGTCACTTTAGTAACCAAAAGTAAACTTAATGCGGAAAAACGTGAAATATTTTTTTTTTTGATAATAACTAAGACAAGACTGAATAAAATAAAACCCAAGTGCGAAAAGTAATAAAACTAATATACAAAATATAAACAGCCCCCGCTGTAAGTAGCAACCTCGTCACGAGTGAACCTCCAGTGACGGGTAATAGAAGAGTAGCGCCCGTAGGCAAAAGTACAAACCAAAAGAAAAGGTTAAGTGTCCGCAACACTATCCCTCAAAATGAGAATAAACTGGCCCATCGGCCTGAAACAAGACTTCCTAAGTCCAACCAACTCTCTGTGATTCCCGTAACGAAACCACACAAAAAGCTATAGGTGGGAAACTACCCTGTCCCGAATGAAACAAATAATGTTCAGAGCTAAGACTCTCCTCCTACACTAATCCCATCTTGAGGAGCTCACACCAGCACTAAAACCTACATGCTAGCATGATCGTCGTCCGAATTCGAAATCCAGAACGACCTAGTCTATGTACACCATCCGTCATCCTCTCGCTACCGCGACGCGCTCCTGTTCCAGCATCCCAACCTAGTTCCCCCCGAAGGGTGAACCATCATGAACTAGCCCGCCAAAGACATCTGACAATGGGCGTTTGTCCGCCAAAGCACACACAGAAGACGCGAGGGTCAACTCCAAAGAATTATATAAATAATACCACCGATAGATATAGATAAGGAAATAGCCACTTAGGCTTATAGCTAGGGATAACATCCTAGGGTTGCACATTCCACAATAACATAAACAACAATAATAACATTTAGCATGTTCCAAATAGGATTAACAAATAACAATCACATTCGCCAACTAAATTAGTATGCATGTTGCATGATATGCAAATGACGGTTAACCCAGTTAACCAAATGCATTCCGGAAACGGATGGACATCAAACGGATCAATCCTAGCACCAGCAACGGTGGGACCATTTCTGCCCGCGTGCCTCTTACACCAAACAAAGGTATGGACAACAACGAGTCAATCCTAGCACCAGCAACGGTGGGACCATTTCCGCTCGCGTGCCTCTGGGATGGACATCAACGGGTCAATCCTAGCACCAGCAACGGTGGGACCATTTCTGCCTGCTTGTCTCTTACACCAAACCAAGGTAGCCAGATCAGCAGTAAACCCGTAGGTCTGCCATTTCGGTCTGCTACAAGAGTCGTCTACAAACGATCTTACACGGCATTCCGGGTCTTATGACCATTTTGGAAACCGACGAGGTCCAGAGTACGTCCTGTGTTAATACCTCATTAATGTTGCATGAATGCAGGATGATTAGTCAAACAACGTCTCCGAATCTCACTCGACACGTCGCCACGTGTTCTAGGTAAATTAAAGTCTCTAAAAGCTTACCCTAAGGTAAAGTCGATTCTGCGACAAAAGACACATTTCATAACGACACATAGCTGCTCCAACAGCACCACAACAAACCATGCTCCAACAGCACACTAACAAACGCTGCTCCAACAGCACAACAATAAACGCTGCTCCAACAGCACAACAACAAACGCTGCTCCAACAGCACAACAACAAACTCAACACTTGGATCCGACGACACTCCTCGTTTTTCCAAAACTATGATTTGACTTCCAATGCCTTCCTTCGAGGTTGTTATCATTACTTAAAGATTTTGAGGTTATTTAAGGTCTTATGAATTTTCTTTATAAAATAGATTCCATTTTGTCTTATCGCAAGTCTTATACATTTTCAGGATCTCCCAATCCCAAGTCGCTTCCAGAGGATGTCTCGATCCACTAAACAAAATTAAGGCCCGAACCTCGTTCGTCCTATCAAACTTTCTCAAAACTCTCAAAATAAAATCGGCATTACCTGCCCGCTATTCTCACCATTCAGAATCTCAGATTCCAGTACAGAGCATATTTAAATCATCACAATCAACAACATGTCATATATCAATAAATCGCATCATAAACACTTAGCACTTAGCATATAAAGCATGCACCACACATCCTAGATTACCCACTTAGCACATAGCATGTAAGTCAATCTCAAAAACATTCAGTAGATGAATCATCTACATTGTCAGCCGAAGCCTCAGAAAACATTTTCCAATCACACACAATCCAGTGCATAAACAGTAAACAATGTCGAAACATCGACCCTAAGCATTAACTAGAGATTCAGTGAGAAGCCCTCACCTGTAGATTCTCCAGGGTGAACTTCAAACTCTTCCTCACAAGCAAAGCGTTGCTCCTCAGGAAATTCCTCAAAAGTTCCTTTAAAGCAAAGTCACAGAAATACTATCAGAATCTATCGAGAACTAAGCTATCGATACTTACTAAGGTTACACGAAGTAATCTATACTCTAAGGTACGATAATCTAGCGCGAAAGACAAGTTTTCGGAAAAGGAAATTTTCCTCCTCCCCCCTAATAGGGCTCGGCCACTTTGTGCAATTATGGGGCTCGATTTTTCTTCGATCAAACTTGGTTCCTATGCTTTCATAAGCCGTAACTAAGGGTATTCTGAACTCGGAAAAATTATCCGATCAAAAACTGTCGCAGGGGTATTTTGGTCATGATTTTTAACATAGAAATTTCAAAACTGAAATCCCAAAAACCAAATTTTGCAGGGACGTTACTAACGACGTTTATGAAAACTAATCCTACTAACACTAAGCTAAGGCGATAGTTTTCAGCCTAAAGGTTGAAGCTTTACCTCAAAAACTCCAAAAATGGGTATTTAAGGCTAAAATTGATTCCGGCGGAATTCCGGCGACATAACGGAAAATCTAACCCGGCAGAAGTGATCTTGGGCGCATAAGGAAGAGGTTTAGAATCAGAAATGAAAGGTTCAGGATAGTTTTGCAAAAACCCATAAACTATCCGCTCAGAAAACTCTACAGAAAAGCTATGGAAAAAGCGATCAGAGGTAAGGATTAGCGACTATACCTCGAAGCCTTGAAGCAGCAACTAACGGATCAACGATCAAGCAAGAAATGAAGAAAATCTTCTCCTCCTCCTCTCCTCTCAAACTCGCGGCCTTGGTGGGTAGAAAATGGTGGAGTTTTGTGATTTCTTCTCACTTGCTTGCTATATATAGAAGATGGCAAATCGCGGGAAAATGAAAGTTTCGCGATTCTGATTTTTCCGGCGTCATTCTCCATGAATTCTAAGATAGGTTTTGGCGAAAGAATTCCAAAACTAAAATGAAGCCTCCTTGTATTTTTTGCGACTAATGCATAATCGGTATAAAACTATTTTACCCGATAAGTTGCTTTTTGCATCGAATGTCGGAATGGAAAACTTCCTTCTGAAGAAAGATTGAAATCATCAAGAGAAATGGGTGTACGCGTGTAGAATATTCATTTGAAGCTCTGAATAGATAAAGTCTTCATTGTCGAGAAATTCTAGGGTTTTGAAATACCAGGGATTCGGTTTCGGCAAACTTCCGATGATTGGAATCGGACGTTCGTAGATCCTAGAGTTTCGCCTCGAAATGATGGTGATATATGGAAAAAGAGAAGTTCTAACATTTCTCTGAAGATTTTTGGAATTAACTTCCGTCGTGCCTAAAAGTGAAAATTAGCTATATACTAGGGTTTCTGACCTAGGTTTAAGCGTATAACGATCGTACTATAACTTTTATCGATCATGATGTAATCCTTTGACTTTTCCTGAACTTTCTCCTTCATAAATTTATTTCATTTGGTAAACTCTAGTTCAGGTTTCCCTTCACAATACATCAACCCTAATCGTAAATGGAAATCTCTTCCACTGATCCTAAGCTTAAAATCTTAGGTCTTACATTACTACCCTCCAAAAAGAAAGTTTCGTCCTCGAAACTTAAGGGTCAGTAATAGTTCTGGATATTATTCCTTGATCTTTTCCTCTAACTCTCACATAACACCGTCCGTGTCTTTATTCCAAATAATTTTCACTAAAACACTCTGCTTTCTCTTCGATTGTTTCACTCTTCTAGCCCCAATGCTGGTTCGACGGCGTCTCAACAGACATAACATCTTTCAACTTGCCGAGGTTTAACTACAATCGTCAATGATGACACCACTAAAACTCTTACTCAAATATGATATTCAGCTTCTAACTTCTTGTTAAACGCATTGGTGCAGAACTACTTTCTAGGTTTACCATGTTATTCTAAACCTCGTGTAATTTCTATAGCTAAAATACGAGCTACGGTCAAATAAGGTGTTAATAGGCGTAATAACTATAAGGTCAAAGCTTAGACAGTATAAATAAGTTAGGTGTGTTTGCACACGCTACGAGAGTAACAGAATATATTATACTGAAATGAGAAGAAATGGTTAGAAGGTTACCATCGTTCTTGCGCTCTCCTCTGACAAACTCCTCAGCTCTCTCACCGTCCTTGGTGTAAACTCTTGCTTTAGCCGCAGGACGCTTTCCACGAGCAGTGTTCACGGTTGGCTCCGTCTTGGGTGCTCTGCACTGATCGGCATTATGCCCCATTCTGTTACAATTAAAGCATTTGGGCCTCTTGTCGGGACAAGCATTAGCATAGTGCCCCGGCTTCTCACATCTGAAACAGGTCACCTCCCTGTTCAAAGTCCGATCTCCAGAACCACCAGCAGTACCCGTCATGGGTCTGTAAGATCCTGAAGTAAACCCTTTTTCTGCAGGGCGCTGATATGGCCTCCCACTCTGAAATTTTCCTTTGTCTCGAAAATTTTGAGAACCTGATCTCATCGGCCCTCCAGCTCCAGCACGGTTCAACCTCCTATTTTTCATCAGCTCCACTTCTGTGGCTTTCTCCACCAACGACTGAAAGCGCATGATTCCTAATGGCCTCACTGAGTCCTCAATATCCGGCCTCAGTCCATTAACGAAGCGCTTGCACATGTAGCGCTCATCCACGTGATCATTAAAGAATTGGAAATGCTTCGCCAAAGATTCCAGCTTCGAAGCAAATTCCGGTACTGACATACCTCCCTGACGGAGTGTCAAAAACTGCGCTTCCCTCTCATCCCGGGCACTTGTTGGAAAGTACTTTTCCAACAACGCGGTCCGGAAGGAGTTCCAGTTAATCTCTTCATGGTTGGCTTCCATGATCCCCCTGGCGCCTCTCCACCAGTACTCAGCATCCTCCAGCAGCAGGTAAGTTGCCATGCCCACCTTGGCACCTTCAACAGTCTGCAATACGCCGAAAATTTTCTCGATTTCCTGGATCCAGAGATCCGCTTTATCTGGGTCAGTACCACCCGAGAACTTGGGTGGATTCTGCCTCCTGAAGTCCTTCAGGCCTTTGTTATGGTCCAGAGTTATCTCTCTCTGACGTTGATGTTGTTCACGTGCTTCCTCAGCAGCACGCCTCATCGCATTATCATTAGCTTGTGAAGTTACAGCTTGGGCCATAGTGGCCATCATCGCAGCTAGCTGGTTAGTATTCACCATGTTCTGTTTTGGTAAACAAACAGTTAGTACTCATCATAGATAGCATCTAGTGTAACTATACAATATGAGTAAGCAATAACTTCAATCAATTTTTTTTTTAAGCGAAAAATCGCTTGCAGACAATCAATTTTCACTCTTTGCAGAGTCACACAACCTAGCACAGAAGACCTATACCCCAACAACTCCCGGAAGACTCGACCGTGCTCTGATACCACAATGTAACACCCCGATTTCGGTGGCGTCACTTTAGTAACCAAAAGTAAACTTAATGCGGAAAAACGTGAAATATTTTTTTTTTGATAATAACTAAGACAAGACTGAATAAAATAAAACCCAAGTGCGAAAAGTAATAAAACTAATATACAAAATATAAACAGCCCCCGCTGTAAGTAGCAACCTCGTCACGAGTGAACCTCCAGTGACGGGTAATAGAAGAGTAGCGCCCGTAGGCAAAAGTACAAACCAAAAGAAAAGGTTAAGTGTCCGCAACACTATCCCTCAAAATGAGAATAAACTGGCCCATCGGCCTGAAACAAGACTTCCTAAGTCAAACCAACTCTCTGTGATTCCCGTAACGAAACCACACAAAAAGCTATAGGTGGGAAACTACCCTGTCCCGAATGAAACAAATAATGTTCAGAGCTAAGACTCTCCTCCTACACTAATCCCATCTTGAGGAGCTCACACCAGCACTAAAACCTACATGCTAGCATGATCGTCGTCCGAATTCGAAATCCAGAACGACCTAGTCTATGTACACCATCCGTCATCCTCTCGCTACCGCGACGCGCTCCTGTTCCAGCATCCCAACCTAGTTCCCCCCGAAGGGTGAACCATCATGAACTAGCCCGCCAAAGACATCTGACAATGGGCGTTTGTCCGCCAAAGCACACACAGAAGACGCGAGGGTCAACTCCAAAGAATTATATAAATAATACCACCGATAGATATAGATAAGGAAATAGCCACTTAGGCTTATAGCTAGGGATAACATCCTAGGGTTGCACATTCCACAATAACATAAACAACAATAATAACATTTAGCATGTTCCAAATAGGATTAACAAATAACAATCACATTCGCCAACTAAAATAGTATGCATGTTGCATGATATGCAAATGACGGTTAACCCAGTTAACCAAATGCATTCCGGAAACGGATGGACATCAAACGGATCAATCCTAGCACCAGCAACGGTGGGACCATTTCTGCCCGCGTGCCTCTTACACCAAACAAAGGTATGGACAACAACGAGTCAATCCTAGCACCAGCAACGGTGGGACCATTTCCGCTCGCGTGCCTCTGGGATGGACATCAACGGGTCAATCCTAGCACCAGCAACGGTGGGACCATTTCTGCCCGCTTGTCTCTTACACCAAACCAAGGTAGCCAGATCAGCAGTAAACCCGTAGGTCTGCCATTTCGGTCTGCTACAAGAGTCGTCTACAAACGCTCTTACACGGCATTCCGGGTCTTATGACCATTTTGGAAACCGACGAGGTCCAGAGTACGTCCTGTGTTAATACCTCATTAATGTTGCATGAATGCAGGATGATTAGTCAAACAACGTCTCCGAATCTCACTCGACACGTCGCCACGTGTTCTAGGTAAATTAAAGTCTCTAAAAGCTTACCCTAAGGTAAAGTCGATTCTGCGACAAAAGACACATTTCATAACGACACATAGCTGCTCCAATAGCACCACAACAAACCATGCTCCAACAGCACACTAACAAACGCTGCTCCAACAGCACAACAATAAACGCTGCTCCAACAGCACAACAACAAACGCTGCTCCAACAGCACAACAACAAACTCAACACTTGGATCCGACGACACTCCTCGTTTTTCCAAAACTATGATTTGACTTCCAATGCCTTCCTTCGAGGTTGTTATCATTACTTAAAGATTTTGAGGTTATTTAAGGTCTTATGAATTTTATTTATAAAATAGATTCCATTTTGTCTTATCGCAAGTCTTATACATTTTCAGGATCTCCCAATCCCAAGTCGCTTCCAGAGGATGTCTCGATCCACTAAACAAAATTAAGGCCCGAACCTCGTTCGTCCTATCAAACTTTCTCAAAACTCTCAAAATAAAATCGGCATGACCTGCCCGCTATTCTCACCATTCAGAATCTCAGATTCCAGTACAGAGCATATTTAAATCATCACAATCAACAACATGTCATATATCAATAAATCGCATCATAAACACTTAGCACTTAGCATATAAAGCATGCACCACACATCCTAGATTACCCACTTAGCACATAGCATGTAAGTCAATCTCAAAAACATTCAGTAGATGAATCATCTACATTGTCAGCCGAAGCCTCAGAAAACATTTTCCAATCACACACAATCCAGTGCATAAACAGTAAACAATGTCGAAACATCGACCCTAAGCATTAACTAGAGATTCAGTGAGAAGCCCTCACCGGTAGATTCTCCAGGGTGAACTTCAAACTCTTCCTCACTAGCAAAGCGTTGCTCCTCAGGAAATTCCTCAAAAGTTCCTTTAAAGCAAAGTCACAGAAATACTATCAGAATCTATCGAGAACTAAGCTATCGATACTTACTAAGGTTACACGAAGTAATCTATACTCTAAGGTACGATAATCTAGCGCGAAAGACAAGTTTTCGGAAAAGGAAATTTTCCTCCTCCCCCCTAATAGGGCTCGGCCACTTTGTGCAATTATGGGGCTCGATTTTTCTTCGATCAAACTTGGTTCCTATGCTTTCATAAGCCGTAACTAAGGGTATTCTGAACTCGGAAACATTATCGGATCAAAAACTGTCGCAGGGGTATTTTGGTCATGATTTTTAACATAGAAATTTCAAAACTGAAATCCCAAAAACCAAATTTTGCAGGGACGTTACTAACGACGTTTATGAAAACTAATCCTACTAACACTAAGCTAAGGCGATAGTTTTCAGCCTAAAGGTTGAAGCTTTACCTCAAAAACTCCAAAAATGGGTATTTAAGGCTAAAATTGATTCCGGCGGAATTCCGGCGACATAACGGAAAATCTAACCCGGCAGAAGTGATCTTGGGCGCATAAGGAAGAGGTTTAGAATCAGAAATGAAAGGTTCAGGATAGTTTTGCAAAAACCCATAAACTATCCGCTCAGAAAACTCTACAGAAAAGCTATGGAAAAAGCGATCAGAGGTAAGGATTAGCGACTATACCTCGAAGCCTTGAAGCAGCAACTAACGGATCAACGATCAAGCAAGAAATGAAGAAAATCTTCTCCTCCTCCTCTCCTCTCAAACTCGCGGCCTTGGTGGGTAGAAAATAGTGGAGTTTTGTGAATTCTTCTCACTTGCTTGCTATATATAGAAGATGGCAAATCGCGGGAAAATGAAAGTTTCGCGATTCTGATTTTTCCGGCGTCATTCTCCATGAATTCTAAGATAGGTTTTGGCGAAAGAATTCCAAAACTAAAATGAAGCCTCCTTGTATTTTTAGCGACTAATGCATAATCGGTATAAAACTATTTTACCCGATAAGTTGCTTTTTGCATCGAATGTCGGAATGGAAAACTTCCTTCTGAAGAAAGATTGAAATCATCAAGAGAAATGGGTGTACGCGTGTAGAATATTAATTTGAAGCTCTGAATAGATAAAGTCTTCATTGTCGAGAAATTCTAGGGTTTTGAAATACCAAGGATTCGGTTTCGGCAAACTTCCGATGATTGGAATCGGACGTTCGTAGATCCTAGAGTTTCGCCTCGAAATGATGGTGATATATGGAAAAAGAGAAGTTCTAACATTTCTCTGAAGATTTTTGGAATTAACTTCCGTCGTGCCTAAAAGTGAAAATTAGCTATATACTAGGGTTTCTGACCTAGGTTTAAGCGTATAACGATCGTACTATAACTTTTATCGATCATGATGTAATCCTTTGACTTTTCCTGAACTTTCTCCTTCATAAATTTATTTCATTTGGTAAACTCTAGCTCAGGTTTCCCTTCACAATACATCAACCCTAATCGTAAATGGAAATCTCTTCCACTGATCCTAAGCTTAAAATCTTGGGTCTTACATTACTACCCTCCAAAAAGAAAGTTTCGTCCTCAAAACTTAAGGGTCAGTAATAGTTCTGGATATTATTCCTTGATCTTTTCCTCTAACTCTCACATAACACCGTCCGTGTCTTTATTCCAAATAATTTTCACTAAAACACTCTGCTTTCTCTTCGATTGTTTCACTCTTCTAGCCCCAATGCTGGTTCGACGGCGTCTCAACAGACATAACATCTTTCAACTTGCCGAGGTTTAACTACAATCGTCAATGATGACACCACTAAAACTCTTACTCAAATATGATATTCAGCTTCTAACTTCTTGTTAAACGCATTGGTGCAGAACTACTTTTTAGGTTTACCATGTTATTCTAAACCTCGTGTAATTTCTATAGCTAAAATACGAGCTACGGTCAAATAAGGTGTTAATAGGCGTAATAACTATTAGGTCAAAGCTTAGACAGTATACATAAGTTAGGTGTGTTTGCACACGCTACGAGAGTAACGGAATATATTATACTGAAATGAGAAGAAATGGTTAGAATGTTACCATCGTTCTTGCGCTCTCCTCTGACAAACTCCTCAGCTCTCTCACCGTCCATGGTGTAAACTCTTGCTTTTGCCGCAGGACGCTTTCCACGAGCAGTGTTCACGGTTGGCTCCGTCTTGGGTGCTCTGCACTGATCGGCATTATGCCCCATTCTGTTACAATTAAAGCATTTGGGCCTCTTGTCGGGACAAGCATTAGCATAGTGCCCAGGCTTCTCACATCTGAAACAGGTCACCTCCTTGTTCAAAGTCCGATCTCCAGAACCACCAGCAGTACCCGTCATGGGTCTGTAAGATCTTGAAGTAAACCCTTTTTCTGCAGGGCGCTGATATGGCCTCCCACTCTGAAATTTTCCTTTGTCTCGAAAATTTTGAGAACCTGATCTCATCGGCCCTCCAGCTCCAGCAGTTCAACCTCCTATTTTTCATCAGCTCCACTTCTGTGGCTTTCTCCACCAACGACTGAAAGCGCATGGTTCCTAATGGCCTCACTGAGTCCTCAATATGAGGCCTCAGTCCATTAACGAAGCGCTTGCACATGTAGCGCTCGTTCACGTGATCATGAAAGAATTGAAAATGCTTCGCCAAAGATTCCAGCTTCGAAGCAAATTCCGGTACTGACATACCTCCCTGACGGAGTGTCAGAAATTGTGACTCCCGCTCATCCCGAGCACTTGTTGGAAAGTACTTTTCCAAGAATGCGGTCCGGAAAGAGTTCCAGTTGATCTCTTCATGGTTAGCTTCCATAATTCCCCTGGTGCCCTTCCACCAGTACTCAGCGTCACCGAGCAGTAAATAAGTTGCCATACCCAACTTGGCAATCTCAGCAGTTTGCAGTACGCCAAATATCTTCTCTATCTCCTGAATCCAGAGGTCCGCTTTGTCTGGATCAGTACCACCAGAGAACTTGGGTGGGTTTTGCCTCCTGAAGTCATTCAGGCCTTTGTTCTGGTCCAGAGTTACTTCCCTCTGGCGCTGATGCTGATCACGTGCCTCCTCAGCAGCACGCCTCATCGCATTGTCATTCGCCTGCGCTGTCACAGCTTGGGCCATAGTGGCCATCATCTCAGCTAGCTGATTAGTATTCACCATGTTCTGTTAAGTTAAACAAACAGTTAGTACTCATCATAAGATAGCATCTAGTATAACTATACAATATGATTAAGCAATAACTTCAATCAATTTTTAAGCGAAAAATCGCTTGCAGACAATCAATTTTCACTCTTTGCAGAGTCACACAACCTAGCACAGAAGACCTATTTCCCAAAGACTCCCGAAAGACTCGACCGTGCTCTGATACCACAATGTAACACCCCGATTTCGGTGGCGTCACTTTAATAACCAAAAGTAAACTTAATGCGGAAATACGTGAATATTTTTTTTCGATATAATAACTAAGACAAGACTGAATTGAATAAAACCCGAATGCGAAAAGCAATAGAACTAATATACAATATATAAACAGCTCCCGCTGTAAGAAGCAACCTCGTCACAAGTGAACCTCCAGTGACGGGTAATAGAAGAGTAGCGCCCGTAGGCAAAAGTACAAACCAAAAGAAAAGGTTAAGTGTCCGCAACACTATCCTTCAAAATGAGAATAAGCTGGCCCATCGGCCTGAAACAAGACTTCCTAAGTCCAACCAACTCTCTGTGATTCCCGTAACGAAACCACACCAAAGCTATAGGTGGGAAACTACCCTGTCCCGAATGAAACAAATGATGTTCAGAGCTAAGACTCTACTCCTACACTAATCCCATCTCGAGGAGCTCACACTAACACTCAATCCTACATGCTAGCGTGATCGTCGTCCGAATCTGAATCCAGAACGACTAAGTCTAGGTACAACCTCCGTCCTCCGCTCGCTATCGCGATGCGCTCCTGTTCCAGCATCCCAACTTTAGTTTCCCCCGAAGGGTGAACCGTCGTGAACTAGTCCGCCAAAGACATTTGACAAAGGGCGTTTGTTCGCCAAAGCACACACAGAAGACGCGAGGGTCAACTCCAAAGAATTATGTAAATAATAGCAAGGATAGATACAGATAATAGGATAGCCACTTAGGCTTATAGCTAGGGATAACATCCTAGGGTTGCATATTCCATAATGAACTTAACAGCAATAATAACAATTAACATGTTCCAAATAGGATTAACAAATAACAATCACACTCGACAACTAAATTAGTATGCATGAATGCAGGATGATTAGTCAAACAACGTCTCCGAATCTCACTCGACACGTCGCCACGTGTTCTAGGTAAATTAAAGTCTCTAAAAGCTTACCCTAAGGTAAAGTCGATTCTGCGACAAAAGACACTTCTTCACATCAACATAGTAACTCATGATGATCTCCGGATCATCCGACTCATCTCAATCCGATGGTCACAACTGCTCAACAAGCAAAGAGTATCACATACTCGGAAACTACCGGTTTCCCGGACTTATCCCCAGGATAGCCCAACGATTAGGCATGTCAAGTCGATCCAACCCCTTGGGTTGAACATACGGACTCGCACACGCAACTCCTGTAAGATCAAGTTTTGATCTAGTAGTACAACTCTATGTTTTGATGATTACAAGTTAACCTTTTGATATGAACAATTGTGGTACTCTAACGTGTTTTTCTGAGTGTGTTATTTACAGGCTCTGACCTCAACTCAATCTCACACAAATCAGAAGCACTGTGTATAAAGGGTAACCCAAGCAACGCTTTCGCATTCACCATGTTCAGTATGAACAGTGGAAAAGCTTCAGAAGTTCTGAAGCTATACAAACTCTGATGTGGACTCAGTCGCTAGAAGCTCTGAAGATCCAGAAGTTCTGATAACCAAGAAACACTGAAGGTTCAGATGTTCTGATGGTGTAGAAGACTCTGAAGATCCAGAAGCTGAATAGTGGAAACTCTGAAGTCCAGAAGCAAGAAACTCTGAAGGCCATGTTCTTCCCTCTGAGTTCAGAATCAGAAGATACAATGGTCAGAGGATCTGTGCTTTCCCTCTGACTCTGATCAACCGGCTTCACAAGTTCCAATATGAAGTAAGTGTACCTTCCTGACGACCTACCTAACGTTCTCAGCCACAGCAGAAGCTGGATTTTCCAGAACTGCCCTCCAACGGTAGCATTTCCCATGCAACGCTCAACCCTAATCCTTGGAGTATATATAGAGGCTGAAGATTGAAAGAAGCGGCTAGAAGAAACTAAGAAGAAGCAATACATACGCGCAAGACATATTCAAAATATTCTAAGCTTTCTTTCATCTGAAATTCATTGTGTTTACTATTAGCTTTTTAGAAGCAAATCTCTTGTAAACAATTCTTTGATAAACAGTTTGTTTAGTTCCTTTAGGAGATCAAGGTTGATCGGATCCTAGAGAAGACTAAGAGAGTGAATCTTAGTGTGAGCTAAGTCAGTGTAATTGTTAGTCACTTGTAGGTTTCAAGTGCAGTTGTAACTCTTACCTGATTAGTGGATTGCCTTCATTCTAAGAAGGAAGAAATCACCTTAACGGGTGGACTGGAGTAGCTTGAGTGATTTATCAAGTGAACCAGGATAAAATCCTTGTGTGCTTTTCTATCTTTTATCTTTAGCACTTAAGTTCTCGAAAGATTTGTCAAAATCTTTAAGGTGGAAGCTTTGTTCTGAAAACGTTATTCAAACCCCCCCTTTCTACCGTTTTTCATACCTTCAATTGGTATCAGAGCGCAAGTTCTGATTACCACACCTAACAGTGTTCAGTGATCCGGGCCGGTGCGAAAAACAATGGCTGCCACCACCAGTGAAACTCAAAGAGATGGTTACAACGCAAAGCCTCCTATGTTCGATGGTCAAAGGTTCGAATATTGGAAAGATAGACTGGAAAGTTTCTTTCTGGGTTTCGATGCAGATCTCTGGGATATTATTGTGGATGGCTATGACCAGAAGATTACAGATCGTGAGTTTGCTAAAGGCATTTTTGACTCTCTGAAGATGTCTCATGAAGGAAACAAGAAAGTCAAAGAATCAAAGGCATTGTCCTTGATCCAAAAGTATGAATCCTTCATCATGGAGCCAAATGAGTCCATTGAAGAAATGTTCTCCAGATTTCAATTGCTTGTAGCTGGCATACGACCTCTCAACAAGAGCTACACAACAAAAGATCATGTCATAAGGGTCATCAGGTGTCTTCCTGAAAGTTGGATGCCTTTGGTGACTTCAATAGAGCTCACAAGAGACGTTGAGAATATGAATTTAGAAGAACTCATCAGCATTTTGAAATGCCATGAGCTGAAGCGCTCAGAGATGCAAGATCTGAGGAAAAAGTCCATAGCCTTGAAATCCAAATCTGAAAAGGCTAAGGTTGAGAAGTCAAAGGCTCTTCAAGCTGAAGAAGAAGAATCTGAAGAAGCATGAGAAGATTCTGATGAAGATGAGCTGACTCTGATCTCCAAGAGACTCAACCGCATCTGGAAGCACAGGCAGAGCAAGTTCAAAGGCTCTGGAAAGGCAAGAGGAAAGTCTGAATCCTCAGGTCAGAAGAAGTCATCAATCAAGGAAGTCACTTGCTTTGAGTGCAAAGAATCAGGGCACTACAAAAGTGACTGTCCAAAATTGAAGAAGGACAAGAAGCCAAAGAAGCACTTCAAGACCAAGAAGAGTCTGATGGTGACATTTGATGAATCAGAGTCAAAGGATGTTGACTCTGATGGTGAAGTACAAGGACTCATGGCAATTGTCAAAGACAAGGAAGCAGAGTCAAAGGAAGCTGTTGACTCTGACTCAGAATCAGAAGGAGATCCTGACTCAGACGATGAAAATGAGGTATTTGCTTCTTTCTCTACCTCTGAACTAAAACATGCTTTGTCTGATATCATGGATAAGTATAACTCCTTATTGTCTAAGCATAAAAAGTTGAAAAAGAACTTATCTGCTGTCTCCAAGACTCCTTCTGAACATGAGAAAATTATTTCTGATTTGAAAAATGAAAATCATGCTTTGGTAAATTCTAACTCTGTGCTTAAGAACCAGATTGCTAAGTTAGAAGAAATTGTTGCCTGTGATGCCTCTGATTGTAGAAATGAATCTAAGTATGAAAAGTCCTTTCAAAGATTCCTAGCTAAAAGCGTGGATAGAAGCTTAATGGCTTCAATGATCTATGGCGTAAGCAGAAATGGAATGCATGGCATTGGCTATTCTAAACCAAGTAGAAATGAGCCTTCTGTGTCTAAAGCTAAATCCTTGTATGAATGCTTTGTTCCCTCTGGTACCATATTGCCTGATCCTGTATCTGCTAAAATTGCTAAAAACCCTCTTAAAAAGGGATCTTTCTCTATGACTAAATATCATGCAAATATTCCTTTAAAATATTATGTTGAGACACCCAAGGTGATCAGAACCTCTGGGGTAACTAACAAAAGAGGACCCAGAAAGTGGGTACCTAAGGACAAGATTATCTACGTTGCAGATATCCTTGATAGCTCCACTGAAACACCAATCATGGTATCTGGACAGTGGATGCTCGCGTCACATGACGGGAGAAAAGCGTATGTTCCGAGAGCTGAAACTTAAGCCTGGAGGCGAAGTTGGCTTCGGAGGAAATGAAAAGGGTAAAATTATTGGTACTGGCACTATTTGTGTAGATAGTAGTCCATGCATTGATAATGTTTTATTGGTAGACGGCTTAACACATAACTTATTGTCTATAAGTCAATTAGCTGACAAGGGTTATGATGTTATATTCAATCAAAAGTCCTGCCGGGCTGTAAGTCAGATCGATGGCTCTGTTCTGTTTAACAGCAAGAGGAAGAACAACATTTATAAGATCAGATTATCTGAGTTGGAGGCTCAGAATGTGAAGTGCCTTCTGTCTGTTAATGAAGAGCAGTGGGTATGACATAGACGGTTAGGGCATGCCAGTATGAGAAAGATTTCTCAGCTGAGCAAGCTAAACCTTGTCAGGGGCTTACCCAATCTGAAGTTCGATTCAGACGCTCTTTGTGAAGCATGTCAGAAAGGCAAATTCACAAAAGTCCCTTTCAAGGCAAAGAATGTTGTCTCAACCTCAAGGCCGTTAGAACTTCTGCATATCGACCTGTTTGGACCAGTGAAAACTGAGTCTATAGGTGGCAAGAGATATGGGATGGTTATCGTTGATGACTATAGCCGCTGGACATGGGTAAAGTTTCTTACCCGCAAGGATGAGTCTCATGCTGTGTTCTCTACCTTCATTGCTCAAGTGCAAAACGAGAAGGCTTGTAGGATTGTGCGTGTCAGAAGTGACCATGGTGGAGAGTTTGAGAATGACAAGTTTGAGAGTCTGTTTGATTCCTATGGAATTGCACATGATTTCTCTTGTCCCAGAACTCCTCAACAAAATGGTGTTGTTGAGAGGAAGAACAGAACTCTTCAGGAGATGGCTAGAACCATGCTCCAAGAAACTGGCATGGCTAAGCACTTTTGGGCAGAGGCAGTAAATACAGCATGTTACATTCAGAACAGAATCTCTGTGAGACCAATTCTGAATAAGACTCCTTATGAATTGTGGAAGAACATAAAACCCAACATTTCTTATTTTCATCCTTTTGGCTGTGTTTGTTATGTTCTCAATACTAAGGATAGATTGCATAAATTTGATGCTAAGTCTTCTAAGTGTCTATTACTTGGTTATTCTGATAGATCTAAAGGTTTTAGATTTTATAATACTGATGCTAAGACTATTGAAGAATCTATTCATGTTAGATTTGATGATAAGCTTGACTCTGACCAGTCAAAGCTAGTTGAAAAGTTTGCAGATTTAAGCATTAATGTTTCTGACAAAGGCAAAGCTCCAGAGGAAGTTGAGCCAGAGGAAGATGAACCAGAGGAAGAAGCTGGTCCCTCTAACTCACAAACTCTGAAGAAGAGCAGAATCACTGCAGCTCACCCTAAGGAATTGATTCTGGGCAACAAAGATGAACCAGTCAGAACCAGATCTGCCTTCAGACCCTCTGAAGAGACCTTGCTGAGTATGAAAGGATTGGTGTCCTTAATTGAACCCAAGTCCATAGATGAAGCTCTTCAGGACAAGGATTGGATTCTGGCCATGGAAGAAGAATTGAATCAATTTTCCAAGAACGATGTTTGGAGCTTAGTGAAGAAGCCTGAGAATGTCCATGTTATTGGAACGAAATGGGTATTCAGAAACAAGCTAAATGAGAAAGGAGATGTAGTCAGAAACAAGGCAAGGCTAGTTGCTCAAGGCTACAGCCAGCAAGAAGGAATAGACTACACTGAAACTTTTGCTCCGGTAGCAAGACTGGAGGCAATCAGACTATTGATCTCTTTCTCAGTAAATCACAACATAGTTCTACATCAGATGGACGTAAAGAATGCCTTCCTAAATGGTTATATCTCAGAGGAAGTCTATGTTCATCAACCCCCAGGTTTTGAAGATGAAAAGAAACCAGACCATGTGTTCAAATTGAAGAAATCACTCTACGGTCTGAAGCATGCTCCCAGAGCATGGTATGAGAGACTTAGCTCATTCCTTCTGGAGAATGAGTTTGTAAGGGGTAAAGTAGATACAACTCTTTTTTGCAAGACTTATAAAGATGATATCTTAATTGTGCAAATTTATGTTGATGATATTATATTTGGTTCTGCTAATCAATCTCTATGCAAAGAATTTTCTGAGATGATGCAGGCTGAATTTGAGATGAGTATGATGGGAGAATTAAAGTACTTTCTGGGAATACAAGTTGATCAAACACCAGAAGGAACATATATCCATCAGAGCAAGTACACTAAAGAACTTCTGAAGAAGTTCAATATGCTGGAATCTACAGTGGCAAAGACTCCAATGCATCCTACATGCATTTTGGAGAAAGAAGATAAAAGTGGTAAAGTATGTCAGAAGCTCTATCGTGGAATGATAGGTTCACTTCTATACTTAACTGCATCTAGGCCAGACATATTATTTAGTGTTCACTTATGTGCTCGTTTCCAATCAGATCCAAGGGAAACCCACTTAACTGCTGTTAAGAGGATCCTAAGGTATCTGAAAGGCACCACTAACCTTGGCTTGATGTATAAGAAAACATCAGAGTATAAGCTTTCAGGTTATTGTGATGCTGATTATGCTGGAGATAGAACAGAGAGAAAAAGTACTTCCGGAAATTGTCAATTTCTGGGAGGCAATCTAGTCTCATGGGCAAGCAAGAGGCAATCAACCATTGCACTATCAACTGCAGAGACAGAATATATCTCAGCAGCAATATGCAGCACTCAGATGCTCTGGATGAAACATCAGCTGGAGGATTATCAGATCCTTGAGAGCAATATCCCAATCTATTGTGATAACACTGCTGCAATCTCATTGAGTAAGAATCCTATCTTGCATTCAAGGGCAAAGCACATTGAGGTAAAGTATCATTTTATTAGAGATTATGTACAGAAGGGCGTACTTCTTCTGAAGTTTGTTGATACTGACCATCAATGGGCAGATATCTTTACAAAGCCCTTAGCTGAAGATAGATTTAATTTTATTCTGAAAAATCTAAACATGGACTTTTGTCCAGAGTGAAGATGGATCAGAACCTCTGACTATGATACTTCTTGATCAGAAGATGTCTAGTCCAGAAGGTAACTCAATCAGAGTGTGTGTGCCCACTGGTACTGACTCTGAAGCTGAGACAACAACACGTGTGTCAGAATTTCTGATGCATAATTCCTTGTGCCCGTGTGACAGTCTGTTATGATTGCGTGTAGATATGCTTATCTCCTGTGTGTGATTGTGTATTTTACTGTTACTATCTATCTTTAATTTTCAACCGTTGATCTTAAAGTGCTTTTTGAATCAACAACGGTTATTTGATAAAACCCACTATACACACACGATTCTCGTTCACTTCCGGTTTTCACTCTTGCACTCTCTGCTTTTCAAAAACCGCTCCTCTCGAATTCTCTCTCGATATCTCTTCATCCTTCAAACTTCATCTTCTACCTCAAACCTTCAACCTCTTCAAAATGGTGAGACAAACCAGAAGATCTGCTGCAGATGCACCTCAGTTCCCTCACATGGAAGTTGGTTTGGCAACGGGTCAACGGGGCTCTGAGAACCCGGCACAAGAACAAGTTCAAGCTCAAGAGCAGATTGTTCCTATTGCAGAACGGGGCTGTGCCGTTCACTGTGTTTTTCCTCCTGAGGAACTCCAAGTCCTGGCAGAATGGAGATTCAACCTCGATAACTTGGCTGCAAATGGGTTTGATCTTCGTCCTGAAGTCCAAGCTCAAGGTTGGGGAAATTATTTCAACCGACTTCGAGGACCGGTGTATGAGAAATTGGTAAAGGAATTCTGGAAGCACGCAGACTGCGATGACACTCAGGTGGTCTCTCACATTCTTGGCAGGAAGATCATCATCACTGAGAAGTCCTTCGTGAATCTGCTAGGAGCAGAAACTGCTTATGGGTATCGGTTCCAACTGACGGAATCGAAGCTGAAATCCAACACCAAGGACATAGTCAACAAGGCCCTGTACACAACCTTCAAACCGGGCAAGACGAGTTACAAGGTGATGGACCTTCACCCCAAACTCAGGATCTGGCACAAGATCCTACTCAACTGCATTAATCAGAGACCGAAGGGCAGTTCCCCAGATTACATCAACTTCAACCAGAAGGCGATGCTGTTCTTCATTCAAAATAAGGAGAAGATCTGCCTTCCCTACTTCCTGTTCTCCTACTTGAAGGAATGCATCCGGAAGTCTCGCACCACAGCCTCCATCAAGTCTGCAATCAAATATATCCCTTTTGGGAGGCTGCTCTCAGACTTTCTCATTGAAAACAACTTGGTGCAAGATTTGATCAATGCTGGTTGCACAGAGGATTTGAGCACCATTGTCAGTGATGTCTTCACTGCAAACTCCTTGAAGAAGATGGGCTTAATCCAGAAGAAGATTGCTCCTGCTCATGAAGACACATCTTCTGAGATCAGAGGAAGAAGAATGCCTCTGAATGACTACCCTCTGTGGACTCAAGCAGACCATCCTGACGCCATCAGATGCTATGTTGAAGACCTCAGGGCTCAAGGATTCGAGATTGACCTTGATGATTTCGTCAGCAGACTTCCACCAGCTCCAGAGTTTCCTTCTCCTCCCAAGAAGAAAACCAAGAGGAAGATGATTCTGGAAGAATCCTCAGAGGAATCTGATGTCCCTCTGGTCAAGAAGCCGAAGAGCAAGCCTGATGATGATGATGGTGATGATAGTGAGGATGGTCCTCCTAAGAAGAAGCAGAAGAAAGTCAGAATCGTGGTGAAGCCTACTCGGGTGGAACCAGCTGCTGCAGTGGTCAGAAGGACTGAAGCTCCTGCCAGAGTGACTCGATCATCAGCACATTCAAGTAAGCCTGCACTTGCTTCTGATGATGATTTGAATTTATTTGATGCACTTCCTATTTCTGCCTTGCTTCAACATTCCTCAAATCCCCTCACTCCTATTCCTGAATCCCAACCAGCCGCACAAACCACCTCTCCACCACATTCCCCAAGATCCTCCTTCTTCCAACCTTCTCCTACTGAAGCACCACTCTGGAATTTGCTTCAGAACCCAACCTCTAGGTCAGAAGATCCAACCTCTCTCCTTACCATTCCATACGACCCATTATCCTCTGAACCCATCATCCCTGACCAACCCGAACCCAACCAAACAGAACCACAACCCAGAACGTCTAATCACTCTGCTCCCAGAGCATCAGCACGTCCTGCTGCCAGAACCACGGATACAGACTCTTCAACAGCCTTCACACCTGTATCCTTCCCCATCAATGTTATTGACTCTCCTCCCTCCAATACCTCTGAATCAATTAGAAAATTCATGGAGGTTAGAAAGGAGAAGGTGTCTGCCTTGGAAGAGTATTACCTTACCTGTCCAAGCCCTAGGAGATATCCTGGCCCTAGACCTGAACGTCTAGTTGACCCAGATGAACCTATCTTGGCCAATCCTATCCAAGAGGCAGATCCCTTAGTTCAACAAGCTCACCCTGTCCCTGACCAACAAGAGCCCATTCAACCAGACCCTGAACCTGAACAATCAGTGTCTAACCAATCCTCGGTTAGATCACCTCACCCTCTGGTTGAAACTTCAGACCCTCACCTTGGAACCTCTGAACCCAATGCTCCCATGATTAACATTGGTTCTCCACAAGGTGCCTCTGAAGCCCATAGCAGCAATCATCCAGCCTCTCCTGAACCCAACCTCTCCATAATTCCCTATACTCACCTTCAACCCACATCTCTCTCTGAGTGCATCAATATCTTCTATCATGAAGCCTCTTTGAGGCTCCGCAATGTGCACGGTCAGACTGATCTCAGTGAGAATGCTGAAAATGTGGCTGATGAGTGGAACAATCTGAGCACTTGGCTAGTGGCTCAGTTTCCAATTATGATGCAGCTCCTGCATGCAGAGGGCAGTCAGAGCATTGAGGCTGCAAAGCAAAGGTTTGCTAGAAGGGTGGCTCTTCATGAACTAGAACAGAGAAATAAGCTTCTTGAAGCTATTGAAGAAGCCAAGCGAAAGAAAGAACAAGCAGAAGAAGCTGCCCGTCAAGCAGCAGCTCAGGCTGAACAAGCCAGACTTGAGGCAGAGCGTCTTGAAGCTGAGGCTGAGGCAGAGCGACTTGCACCAGTTATGTTTACTCCTGCTGCTTCTGCTTCCATTCCAGATCCTCAAGCTGCTCAGAATGTTCCTTCCAGCTCTACTCAGACAAGCTCATCCAGACTCGACATCATGGAACAACGTCTTGACACTCATGAATCCATGCTGATTGAGATGAAGCAAATGATGATGGAACTTCTGCGCCGCACTGACAAACCTTAGTTTTTAGGATCTCTTCTTTTTCTTTCTTTTTATTTAACGTTGTTTTATTTAAACTCTGTTCCTTTTTATTTACTTATTTTAATTTGTTCGTTTGTGATTCTATATGCATATATATATATATCTCTTTGTGCCACATATGTTTGCTAAACTCGTTTTATTCATAATTGTTCTATGTTTACATCACATTTCTTTACATCATATAAATCTAGAATGGAGGATCCCTCCTCATTCTTCTGCACTCCTGGCGCTGCTCTGACCTATCCTTCTCCAGACGCTCCAGTACATGCTGGATGTTGCTGAGCCTGATCTTTAGCTCATCCCTCTCCAGAATCTCTTCTGAAGTCTTGAGCTTCTCTTCCAAACTCTCTTTCTCTTCCAGCAGCTTGAGTTCAAGCCGGCTGAGTTCTTGCACCTCCTCCACGAAGGCAAGAAATTCCTTCAGGTCTCTCTCCAACTCTGGACGCAGGTCCTCTTCCAGCAGTGTCCGTGTCAGCTCCGAGATGGTAGTTTCACCCTCTGGATGCCTGATGTTCAGGAACAAGTCCTCTTCAAAGGCCTTCTTCCTCAGCTCTTCTAGTGCTACGTTGTATGATGCCATTTTTTTTACTGAAAATTATTCGAGGTGTGAAGCTTACCCTTCTCTCCAACGCTTTTTATAGGCTTCACTTTCTCTCTGAAAGTTAATGCTCTTACAGTTTCTCGAGGTTAAGTTCTTGGTAACTGACCCTTCTATTTACTCACTTGACCGGTGGTAAACGTTCATCCCTTGCATTAACTCTTCTATTTATTTTCGCCTAACTCTGATTCTTACATCGTTTCATTTTCTTTTAAACTTAGACCTTCTCTAAGGGGGAGTACCTTGTACTTCAAGCTCAGTTTTTCACACCCCAAGCTTTTTGCTTATGACAAAAGGGGGAGTAAACCCAGTTTTTGATGTGTAAGATGTGTTAGTGTGATTTATTTTTCTTTTGGAGATTTTAAGAGTTCCACCTTCATGACCATAGATGTGTCACTGGGCAAATACAAGGAATACATTTCACTTCTTCTGAAGTGATTCTAAGTTGACTCTGATACCCAAGACTCTGATACCTTGTCCATGACTCTGATCACTTATGCGCTCTGATTATTCGTTTTTCATCTATGTCATAAGCTTTTCACTCTGAACTCTTATATTTTTTAGCTCAGAATCTAGACTTTACTAACGTTTTCATCAAGTATTAGATTCAGGGGGAGCTAAGCTCAGAATCAAGCAGTGACTTGAATTCAGAATGAGCAAGATAAACTATTCACATCAGGATAAGTCTTATTCTATATCTCTAAACTCTGAGTGAATTCAGTTTAATGTTTAAGAATTGTTCATCAAAAATCTTAGTTTTGTCATCATCAAAAAGGGGGAGATTGTAAGATCAAGTTTTGATCTAGTAGTACAACTCTATGTTTTGATGATTACAAGTTAACCTTTTGATATGAACAATTGTGGTACTCTAACGTGTTTTTCTGAGTGTGTTATTTACAGGCTCTGACCTCAACTCAATCTCACACAAATCAGAAGCACTGTGTATAAAGGGTAACCCAAGCAACGCTTTCGCATTCACCATGTTCAGTATGAACAGTGGAAAAGCTTCAGAAGTTCTGAAGCTATACAAACTCTGATGTGGACTCAGTCGCTAGAAGCTCTGAAGATCCAGAAGTTCTGATAACCAAGAAACACTGAAGGTTCAGATGTTCTGATGGTGTAGAAGACTCTGAAGATCCAGAAGCTGAATAGTGGAAACTCTGAAGTCCAGAAGCAAGAAACTCTGAAGGCCATGTTCTTCCCTCTGAGTTCAGAATCAGAAGATACAATGGTCAGAGGATCTGTGCTTTCCCTCTGACTCTGATCAACCGGCTTCACAAGTTCCAATATGAAGTAAGTGTACCTTCCTGACGACCTACCTAACGTTCTCAGCCACAGCAGAAGCTGGATTTTCCAGAACTGCCCTCCAACGGTAGAATTTCCCATGCAACGCTCAACCCTAATCCTTGTAGTATATATAGAGGCTGAAGATTGAAAGAAGCGGCTAGAAGAAACTAAGAAGAAGCAATACATACGCGCAAGACATATTCAAAATATTCTAAGCTTTCTTTCATCTGAAATTCATTGTGTTTACTATTAGCTTTTTAGAAGCAAATCTCTTGTAAACAATTCTTTGATAAACAGTTTGTTTAGTTCCTTTAGGAGATCAAGGTTGATCGGATCCTAGAGAAGACTAAGAGAGTGAATCTTAGTGTGAGCTAAGTCAGTGTAATTGTTAGTCACTTGTAGGTTTCAAGTGCAGTTGTAACTCTTACCTGATTAGTGGATTGCCTTCATTCTAAGAAGGAAGAAATCACCTTAACGGGTGGACTGGAGTAGCTTGAGTGATTTATCAAGTGAACCAGGATAAAATCCTTGTGTGCTTTTCTATCTTTTATCTTTAGCACTTAAGTTCTCGAAAGATTTGTCAAAATCTTTAAGGTGGAAGCTTTGTTCTGAAAACGTTATTCAAACCCCCCCTTTCTACCGTTTTTCATACCTTCAACTCCCACAATTAGGCATGTCGAGTCGATCCAACCCATCGGGATGGACGTACGGACTCGCACACGCAACAAATGACAACGCCAAGTCGGTTCACTCAAAGGAGTCGAACATACGGACGTTGCGCGTGTCCAATGACTATCGCGGAATCGATCCAATCCATCGGATTGAACATACGGATCCGCGCGTGTCGAAAAGTTGTCGCTGAATCGATCCAATCCCTCGGATTGAACATACGGATTCACGCGAGGTAAAATGGCAATCGCTGAATCGATCCAATCCATCGGATTGAACATACGGACTCACGCGTGCCTGAGTGACTACCGCCGAATCGATCCAATCCATCTAATTGAATATACGGATTCGCGCGTGTCAACAATTATTGCCGAATCGGCCCAACCCGTCGGGTTTGGACATACGGATTCGCGCCGCAAAGTCGAAGATACACCCAACAACATAGCTGCTCCAACAGCACAACCACAATAGCTGCTCCAACAGCACAACCACAATAGCTGCTCCAACAGCACAACAACAAACGCTGCTCCAACAGCACCACAACATCTACATACTCGAAGCCCCTCAACTTTCTCAATGCTGGGATCCGACGACACTTCTCGTTTTCCAAAACTATGATTTGCATCCAAAGCTTCCTTCCGAGATTATTACCATTACTTAAAGATTTAGAGGTTGTTTAATGTCTTATGAGTTTTCTTTACAAAATAATTATCCTTTTAGTCTTATCGCGAATCCTATAAGTTCTCGGGATCTCCTAATCCCCAAATGACTCCAGAGAATGTCTCGATCCATACAACACCACAACAAGGCCCGAATCTCATTCGTCCTTTCAAGCTTTCTCAAAACTCTCAAAATAAAATCGGCATGACCTGCCCGCTTTTCTCACCGTTCAGAAACTCAGATTATAGTGCAAAAGCAGAATTAGCTCATCATAATCAATCAACATGTCATATGTCAATATCTTAAGCAATAACCACATAGCACCTAGCATATAAGGCATGCACCACACATCCTAAATTACCCAATTAGCACTTAGCATGTCATTCACTCATCAAAAACATTCAGTAGATGCATCATCTACATTGTCAGCCGAAGCCTCAGAAAACATTTTCCAATCACACACAATTCCAGTGCATAAACAGTAAACAATGTCGAAACATCGACCCTAAGCATTAACTAGAGATTCAGTGAGAAGCCCTCACCTGTAGATTCTCCAGGGTGAACTTCAAACTCTTCCTCACAAGCAAAGCGTTGCTCCTCAGGAAATTCCTCAAAAGTTCCTTTAAAGCAAAGTCACAGAAATACTATCAGAATCTATCGAGAACTAAGCTATCGATACTTACTAAGGTTACACGAAGTAATCTATACTCTAAGGTACGATAATCTAGCGCGAAAGACAAGTTTTTCGGAAAAGGAAATTTTCCTCCTCCCCCCTAATAGGGCTCGGCTGAAGGTATGAAAAACGGTAGAAAGGGGGGGGGTTTGAATAACGTTTTCAGTATAAATCTTCCACCTTAAAGATTTTGACAAATCTTTCGAGAACATAAGTGCTAAAGATAAGAGATAGAAAAGAACACAAGGCTTTTATCCTGGTTCACTTGATAAATCACTCAAGCTACTCCAGTCCACCCGTTAAGGTGATTTCTTCCTTCTTAGAATGAAGGCAATCCACTAATCAGGTAAGAGTTACAACTGCACTTGAAACCTACAAGTGACTAACAATTACACTGACTTAGCTCACACTAAGATTCACTCTCTTAGTCTTCTCTAGGATCCGATCAACCTTGATCTCCTAAAGGAACTAAACAAACTGTTTATCAAAGAATTGTTTACAAGAGATTTGCTTCTAAAAAGCTAATAGTAAACTCAATGAATTTTCGGATGAAAGAAAGCTTATAAGAATTTAAGTTTGTCTTGCGCGTATGTAAATGCTTCTAGCCGCTTCTTTCAGTCTTCAGCCTCTTTATATACTCCAAGGATTAGGGTTGAGCGTTGCATGGGAAATGCTACCGTTGGAGGGCAGTTCTGGAAAATCCAGCTTCTGCTGTGTCTGAGACTGTTAGGTAGGTCGTTAGGAAGGTACAGTTGCTTTTGTACTTGGATAGCGACTTGACCTTTAAACCTAGGAGACTTCTGATCAGGGGAATGCTTCATATTGGAACTTGTGAAGCCGGTTGATCAGAGTCAGAGGGAAAGCCCAGATCCTCTGACCATTGTTTCTTCTGATTCTGAACTCAGAGAGAAGAACGTGGTCTTCAGAGTATCTTGCTTCTGGACATCAGAGTTTCCACTATTCAGCTTCTGGATCTTCAGAGTCTTCTACACCATCAGAATATCGTAGCCTTCAGTGTTTCTTGGTTATCAGACTTTCTGGATCTTCAGAGCTTCTAGTGACTGAGTCCACATCAGAGTTTGTATAACTTCAGAACTTCTGAAGCTTTTCCACTGTTCATACTGAACATGGTGAATGTGAAAGCGTTGCTTGGGTTGCTCTTTATACACAGTGCTTCTGATTTGTGTGAGATTGAGTTGAGGTCAGAGCCTGTAAATAGCACACTCAGAAAAACATGTTAGAGTACCACAATTGTTCATATCAAAAGGTTAACTTGTAATCATCAAAACATAGAGTTGTACTACTAGATCAAAACTTGATCTTACAATCTCCCCCTTTTTGATGATGACAAAACTAAGATTTTTGATGAACAATTCTTAAACATTAAACTGAATTCACTCAGAGTTTAGAGATATAGAATAAGACTTATCCTGATGTGAATAGTTTATCTTGCTCATTCTGAATTCAAGTCACTGCTTGATTCTGAGCTTAGCTCCCCCTGAATCTAATACTTGATGAAAACGTTAGTAAAGTCTAGATTCTGAGCTAAATGATATAAGAGTTCAGAGTGAAAAACTTATAACATAGATGAAAATCGAGTAATCAGAGCGCATAAGTAATCAGAGTCACGGACAAGGCGCATAAGTAATCAGAGTCACGGACAAGGCGCATAAGTAATCAGAGTCACGGACAAGGAACATAAGTAATCAGAGTCACGGACAAGGTATCAGAGTCTTGGGTATCAGAGTCAACTAGAATCACTTCAGAAGAAGTGAAATGTATTCCTTGTATTTGCCCAGTGACACATCTATGGTCATGAAGGTGGAACTCTTAAATTCTCCAAAAGAAAAAAAATAAATCACACTAACACATCTTACACATCAAAAACTGGGTGTACTCCCCCTTTTTGTCATAAGCAAAAAGCTTGGGGTGTGAAAAACTTAGCTTGAAGTACAAGGTACTCCCCCTTAGAGAAGGTCTAAGTTTAAAGAAAATGAAAATTATGCAAGAATCAGAGTTAGGCGAAATAAATAGAAGAGTTAATGCAAGAGAAGAACGTTTATCACCGGTCAAGGGAGTAAAGAGAAGGGCAGTTACCAAGAACTTAACCTCGAGAAACTGTAGGAGCATTAACTTTCAGAGAGAAAGTGAAGCCTATATAAAGCGTTGGAGAGAGAGGTAAGCTTCACACCTCGAACAACTTTCAGTAAGAAAAAAAATGGCATCATACATCGTAGTACTAGAAGAGCTGAGGAAGAAGGTCTTCGAGGAGGACTTGTTCCTGAACATCAGGCATCCAGAGGGTACAACGACCATCTCGGAGCTAACACGGACACTGCTGGAGGAGGACCTGCGTCCAGAGTTGGAGAGAGACGTGAGGGAATTTCTTGCCTTCGTTGAGGAGGTGCAAGAACTCAGCCGGCTTGAACTCAAGCTGCTGGAAGAAAAAGAGAGTTTGGAAGAGAAGCTCAAGACTTCAGAAGAGATTCTGGAGAGGGATGAGCTAAAGAACAGGCTCAGCAACATCCAGCATGCACTGGAGCGTCTGGAGAAGGATAGGTCAGAGCAGCGCCAGGAGTGCAGAAAAATGAGGAGGGATCCTCCATTCTAGACTTTAGGGAAAGAATGTATGATGTAAACATAAAGATATTATGAATTAAAAGATTTTTGCAAACATATGTGACACAAATATATATAGATATGCATAGATAATCACAAACGAACAAAGTAGAATAAATAAATAAAAAGAAACAGAAGTTAATAAAAATAAAACAACGTTAAAGAAAAAAGAAAAACGAAGAGATCCTAAAACTAGGGTTTATCAGTTCGACGCAGAAGTTCCATCATCATGTGCTTCATTTCAATTAGCATGGATTCATGAATGTCAAGACGCTGTTCCATGATGTCGAGTCTGGATGAGCTGGACTGAGTAGAACCGGAAGGAACATTCTGAGCAGCTTGAGGATCTGGAATGGAAGCAGAAGCAGCAGGAGTAAACACTACTGGTGCAAGTGCTTGGCATCTAAGGGCTTCAGCCTCAGCTTCAAGTCGTTCTGCCTCTAGTCTGGCTTGTTCAGCTTGAGCTGCTGCTTGACGTGCAGCTTCTTCTGCTTGAGCTTTCTTTCTCTTGGCTTCTTCAATAGCTTCAAGAAGCTTATTTCTCTGTTCTTGTTCATGAAGAGCCACCCTCCGAGCAAACCTTTGCTTTGCAGCCTCAATCCTCTGACTTCCCTCTGCATGCAGGAGCTGCATCATAATTGGAACTTGAGCCACTAGCCAAGTGCCCAGAGTGTTCCACTCATCAGCCACACGTTCAGCATTCTCACTTAGGTCAGTCTGACCGTGCACATTGCGTAGCCTCAAGGAGGCTTCATGATAGAAAATATTGATGCACTCAGAGAGAGATGTGGGTCGGAGGGGAGTATAAGGAATTATGGAGAGGTTGGTTTCAGGAGAGGCTGGGTGATTGCTGCTGTGAGCTTCAGAGGCACCTTGTGGAGAGCCAATGTTAAACGTTTGAGCATTGGGTTCAGAGGTTCCAAGGTGAGGTTCTGAAGTTTCAACCAGAGGATGAGGTGATCTAACCGAGGATTGGTTAGACACAGATTGTTCTGGTTCAGGTTCTGGTTGAATAGGCTCTTGTTGGTCAGGGGCAGGGTGAGCTTGTTGAGCCAAAGGGTCTGCCTCTTGTAAAGGATTGGCCAAGATAGGTTCATCTGGGTCAACTAGACGTTCAGGTCTAGGGCCAGGATATCTCCTAGGGCTTGGACAAGTGACATAATACTCTTCTAAGGTAGACACCTTTTCTTTTCTGACCTCCATGAATTTTCTAATGGATTCAGAGTTATTGGAGGGAGAAGAGTCAGCAACATTGGTTGGGAAGGATACAGGTGTATAGGCTGTGGAAGAGTCTGTATCAGTAGTTCTGGGAGCCAGACGTTCTGATGCTCTTGGGACAGAGTGATCAGAGGTTCTGGGTCCAGGTTCTGTTTGGGTAGGCTCTGGATGGTCATGAATGATGGGTTCAGAAGTTAATGGGTTGTATGGAATGGTAATGGGAGAGGTTGGTTCTTCTGACCTAGAGGGTTGGTTCTGGAGCAAATTCCAGAGAGGTGCTTCAGTAGGGGAAGGTTGAAAGAACGAAGACCTTGGGGAATGTGGTGGAGAGGTGGTTTGTGCAGCTGGTTGGGATTCAGGAATAGGAGTGAGGGGATTTGAAGAGTGTTTGAGCATGGCAGATATGGGGAGTGCATCAAATAAATTCAAATCATCATCAGAAGCAATTGCAGACTTACTTGAAAGTGCTGATGATCTTGTCACTCTGGCAGGAGGTTCAGTCCTTCTGATCACTTCAGCAGCTGGTTCCACCCGAGTAGGCTTCACCACAATTCTGACCTGCTTCTTCTTCTTCTTAGGAGGACCATCCTCATTATCACCATCATCATCATCATCATCAGGCTTGCTGGTTTCATCTTGCTTCCTCTTGGATTGACCAGCCTTCTTCTTTTTGATCAGAGGGACATCTGATTCCTCAGAGGATTCTTCTAGGACCATCTTCCTCTGAACTTTCTTCTTGGGAGGAGAAGGAAACTCTGGAGCTGGTGGTAATCTGCTGAAGAAGTCATCGAGATCAATTTCGAATCCTTGAGCCCTTAGGTCTTCAACATAGCACCTAATGGCGTCAAGATTGTCTGCCTGAGTCCACAGAGGGTAGTCATTCAGAGGCATCCTTCTACTTCTGATCTCAGAAGATGTGTCTTCATGGGCAGGAGCAATCTTCTTCTTGATTAGGCCCATCTTCTTTAGAGAGTTTGCCGTGAAGACATCACTGACAATGGTGGTCAGATCCTCTGTGCATCCAGCATTTATCAGATCTTGAACGAGGCCACTCTCAATGAAGAGATCAGACAAGAGTCTCCCGAAGGGAATATACTTGATCGCTGACTTGATGGAGGCAGTGGTACGAGACTTCCGGATACATTCCTTCAAGTAGGAGAACAGGAAGTAGGGAAGGCAGATCTTCTTCTGGTCTTGGATGAAGAACAACATCACCTTCTGGTTGAAGTTGATGTAGTCAGGAGAACTGCCCTTTGGTCTTTGGTTTATGCAGTGGAGCAAAATTTTGTGCCAGATCCTGAGCTTGGGATGAAGGTCCATCACCTTGTAATTCGTCTTGCCCGGTTTGTAAGTGGTGTACAGGGCCTGGTTGATTGTATCCTTGGTGCTGGGTTTCAGCTTCGATTCCGTGAGTTGGAAACGATACCCAAAAGCAGTGTCTGCACCCAGCAAGTTCACGAAGGACTTCTCTGTGATGATGATCTTTCTTCCAAGAATATGAGATACCACCTGAGTATCATCGCAGTCGGCGTGCTTCCAGAATTCCTTGATCAGTTTATCATACACCGGTCCTCGAAGTCTGTTGAAGTAATTTCCCCAACCTTGAACTTGGACTTCAGGACGAAGATCATACCCATTTGCAGCCAGGTTGTCGAGGTCGAGTCTCCATTCTGCCAGGACTTGAAGTTCCTCAGGAGCAAATACGCAGTGAACGGCACAGCCCCGTTCTGCAATTGGAAGAATCTGCTCTTGAGCTTGACCTTGATCTTGTGTCGGATTCTCAGGACCCCTTTGACCCGTTGCTAGACCAACTACCATGTGAGGGAACTGGGTTGCATCTGCAGTAGTTCTTCTGGTTTGACTCACCATTTTTGAAGCGGTTGAAGGTTTAAGGTAGAAGATGAAGGTTGAAAGATGAAGAGAGATCGAGAGAGAAGTCGAGGATAAGCAGTTTTGAAAAGCAGAGAGAAAGAGAGTAAAAACCGGAAGTGAACGAGATCGTGTGTGTATAGTGGGTTTTGACAAATAACCGTTGTTGATTCAAAAAGCACTTTAAGATCAACGGTTGAAAATTAAAGATAGATAATAACAGTAAATACACAAATCACACACAGGAGAGAAGCACATCTACACGCAATCATAACAGACTGTCACACGGGCACAAGGAACTATGCATCAGAAATACTGACACACGTGTTGTTGTCTCAGCTTCAGAGTCAGTACCAGTGGGTACACACACTCTGATTGAGTTACCTTCTAGACTAGACATCTTCTGATCAAGAAGTATCATAGTCAGAGGTTCTGATCCATCATCACTCTGGACAAAAGTCCATGTTCAGATTTTTCAGAATAAAATTAAATCTATCCTCTGCTAAGGGCTTTGTAAAGATATCTGCCCATTGATGGTCAGTATCAACAAACTTCAGAAGAAGTACGCCCTTCTGTACATAATCTCTAATAAAGTGATACTTTACCTCAATGTGCTTTGCCCTTGAATGCAAGATAGGATTCTTACTCAATGAGATTGCAGCAGTGTTATCACAATAGATTGGGATATTGCTCTCAAGGCATGATTATCATTTTTCAAATCAGAAATAATTTTCTCATGTTCAGAAGGAGTCTTGGAAACAGCAGATAAGTTCTTTTTCAGCTTCTTATGCTTAGACAATAAGGAGTTATACTTATCCATGATATCAGACAATGCATGTTTCAGTTCAGAGGTAGAGAAAGAAGCGAATACCTCATTTTCATCGTCCGAGTTAGGATTTCCTTCTGATTCTGAGTCAGAGTCAACAGCTCCCTTTGACTCTGCTTCCTTGTCCTTGACAATAGCCATGAGTCCTTGGACTTCACCATCAGAGTCAACATCCTCTGACTCTGATTCATCAAATGTCACCATCAGACTCTTCTTTGTCTTGAAGTGCTTCTTTTGCTTCTTGTCCTTCTTCAATTTTGGACAGTCACTTTTGTAGTGCCCTGATTCTTTGCACTCAAAGCATGTGACTTCCTTAAGTGAGGACTTCTTCTGACCTGAGGATTCAGACTTTCCTCTTGCCTTTCCAGAGCCTTTGTATTTGCTCTGCCTGTGCTTCCAGATGCGATTGAGTCTCTTGGAGATCAGAGTCAGCTCATCTTCATCAGAATCTTCTGATGCTTCTTCAGATTCCTCTTCTTCAGCTTGAAGAGCTTTTGACTTCTCAACCTTAACCTTTTCAGATTTAGACTTCAAGGCTATGGACTTTTTCCTTAGATCTTGCATCTCTGAGCGCTTCAGCTCATGGCATTTCAAAATGCTGATGAGTTCTTCTAAACTCATATTCTCAACGTCTCTCGTGAGCTCTATTGAAGTCACTAAAGGCATCCAACTTTCAGGAAGACACCTGATGACCCTTATGACATGATCTTTTGTTGTGTAGCTCTTGTTGAGAGGTCGTATGCCAGCTACAAGCAACTGAAATCTGGAGAACATTTCTTCAATGGACTCATTTGGCTCCATGATGAAGGATTCATACTTTTGGATCAAAGACAATGCCTTTGACTCTTTGACTTTCTTGTTTCCTTCATGAGACATCTTCAGAGATTCGAAAATGCCTTTCGCAAACTCACGATCTGTAATCTTCTGGTACTCTTCATAGGAAATAGCACTTAGAAGAATTGCTCTTGCTTTGTGATGTTGTGAGTACAACTTCTTTTGATCTGCAGTCATCTCTGACCTTGGAATCTTCTTGCCATCTGCATCAACTGGACGCTCGTAGCCATCCACAATAATATCCCAGAGATCTGCATCGAAACCCAGAAAGAAACTTTCCAGTCTATCTTTCCAATATTCGAACCTTTGACCGTCGAACATAGGAGGCTTTGCATTGTAACCATCTCTTTGAGTTTCACTGGTGGTGGCAGCCATTGTTTTTCACACCGGCCCGGATCACTGAACACTGTTAGGTGTGGTAATCAGAACTTGCGCTCTGATACCAATTGAAGGTATGAAAAACGGTAGAAAGGGGGGGGGTTTGAATAACGTTTTCAGTATAAAACTTCCACCTTAAAGATTTTGTCAAATCTTTCGAGAACTTAAGTGCTAAAGATAAGAGATAGAAAAGCACACAAGGATTTTATCCTGGTTCACTTGATAAATCACTCAAGCTACTCCAGTCCACCCGTTAAGGTGATTTCTTCCTTCTTAGAATGAAGGCAATCCACTAATCAGGTAAGAGTTACAACTGCACTTGAAACCTACAAGTGACTAACAATTACACTGACTTAGCTCACACTAAGATTCACTCTCTTAGTCTTCTCTAGGATCCGATCAACCTTGATCTCCTAAAGGAACTAAACAAACTGTTTATCAAAGAATTGTTTACAAGAGATTTGCTTCTAAAAAGCTAATAGTAAACTCAATGAATTTTCGGATGAAAGAAAGCTTAGAATAATTTAAGTTTGTCTTGCGCGTATGTAAATGCTTCTAGCCGCTTTTTTCAGTCTTCAGCCTCTTTATATACTCCAAGGATTAGGGTTGAGCGTTGCATGGGAAATGCTACCGTTGGAGGGCAGTTCTGGAAAATCCAGCTTCTGCTGTGTCTGAGACTGTTAGGTAGGTCGTCAGGAAGGTACAGTTGCTTTTGTACTTGGATAGCGACTTGACCTTTAAACCTAGGAGACTTCTGATCAGGGGAATGCTTCATATTGGAACTTGTGAAGCCGGTTGATCAGAGTCAGAGGGAAAGCCCAGATCCTCTGACCATTGTTTCTTCTGATTCTGAACTCAGAGGGAAGAACGTGGTCCTCAGAGTATCTTGCTTCTGGACATCAGAGTTTCCACTATTCAGCTTCTGGATCTTCAGAGTCTTCTACACCATCAGAATATCTGAGCCTTCAGTGTTTCTTGGTTATCAGACTTTCTGGATCTTCAGAGCTTCTAGTGACTGAGTCCACATCAGAGTTTGTATAACTTCAGAACTTCTGAAGCTTTTCCACTGTTCATACTGAACATGGTGAATGCGAAAGCGTTGCTTGGGTTGCTCTTTATACACAGTGCTTCTGATTTGTGTGAGATTGAGTTGAGTTCAGAGCCTGTAAATAGCACACTCAGAAAAACACGTTAGAGTACCACAATTGTTCATATCAAAAGGTTAACTTGTAATCATCAAAACATAGAGTTGTACTACTAGATCAAAACTTGATCTTACATCGGCCACTTTGTGCAATTATGGGGCTCGATTTTTCTTCGATCAAACTTGGTTCCTATGCTTTCATAAGCCGTAACTAAGGGTATTCTGAACTCGGAAAAATTATCGGATCAAAAACTGTCGAAGGGGTATTTTGGCCATGATTTTTAACTTAGAAATTTCAAAACTGAAATCCCAAAAACCAAATTTTGCAGGGACGTTACTAACGACGTTTATGACAACTAATCCTACTAACACTAAGCTAAGGCGATAGTTTTTAGCCTAAAGGTTGAAGCTTTACCTCAAAAACTCCAAAAATGGGTATTTAAGGCTAAAATTGATTCCGGCGGAATTCCGGCGACATAACGGAAAATCTAACCCGGCAGAAGTGATCTTGGGCGCATAAGGAAGAGGTTTAGAATCAGAAATGAAAGGTTCAGGATAGTTTTGCAAAAACCCATAAACTATCCGCTCAGAAAACTCTACAGAAAAGCTATGGAAAAAGCGATCAGAGGTAAGGATTAGCGACTATACCTCGAAGCCTTGAAGCAGCAACTAACGGATCAACGATCAAGCAAGAAATGAAGAAAATCTTCTCCTCCTCCTCTCCTCTCAAACTCGCGGCCTTGGTGGGTAGAAAATGGTGGAGTTTTGTGATTTCTTCTCACTTGCTTGCTATATATAGAAGATGGCAAATCGCGGGAAAATGAAAGTTTCGCGATTCTGATTTTTCCGGCGTCATTCTCCATGAATTCTAAGATAGGTTTTGGCGAAAGAATTCCAAAACTAAAATGAAGCCTCCTTGTATTTTTAGCGACTAATGCATAATCGGTATAAAACTATTTTACCCGATAAGTTGCTTTTTGCATCGAATGTCGGAATGGAAAACTTCCTTCTGAAGAAAGATTGAAATCATCAAGAGAAATGGGTGTACGCGTGTAGAATATTCATTTGAAGCTCTGAATAGATAAAGTCTTCATTGTCGAGAAATTCTAGGGTTTTGAAATACCAGGGATTCGGTTTCGGCAAACTTCCGATGATTGGAATCGGACGTTCGTAGATCCTAGAGTTTCGCCTCGAAATGATGGTGATATATGGAAAAAGAGAAGTTCTAACATTTCTCTGAAGATTTTTGGAATTAACTTCCGTCGTGCCTAAAAGTGAAAATTAGCTATATACTAGGGTTTCTGACCTAGGTTTAAGCGTATAACGATCGTACTATAACTTTTATCGATCATGATGTAATCCTTTGACTTTTCCTGAACTTTCTCCTTCATAAATTTATTTCATTTGGTAAACTCTAGTTCAGGTTTCCCTTCACAATACATCAACCCTAATCGTAAATGGAAATCTCTTCCACTGATCCTAAGCTTAAAATCTTGGGTCTTACATTACTACCCTCCAAAAAGAAAGTTTCGTCCTCGAAACTTAAGGGTCAGTAATAGTTCTGGATATTATTCCTTGATCTTTTCCTCTAACTCTCACATAACACCGTCCGTGTCTTTATTCCAAATAATTTTCACTAAAACACTCTGCTTTCTCTTCGATTGTTTCACTCTTCTAGCCCCAATGCTGGTTCGACGGCGTCTCAACAGACATAACATCTTTCAACTTGCCGAGGTTTAACTACAATCGTCAATGATGACACCACTAAAACTCTTACTCAAATATGATATTCAGCTTCTAACTTCTTGTTAAACGCATTGGTGCAGAACTACTTTCTAGGTTTACCATGTTATTCTAAACCTCGTGTAATTTCTATAGCTAAAATACGAGCTACGGTCAAATAAGGTGTTAATAGGCGTAATAACTATAAGGTCAAAGCTTAGACAGTATACATAAGTTAGGTGTGTTTGCACACGCTACGAGAGTAACGAAATATATTATACTGAAATGAGAAGAAATGGTTAGAAGGTTACCATCGTTCTTGCGCTCTCCTCTGACAAACTCCTCAGCTCTCTCACCGTCCATGGTGTAAACTCTTGCTTTAGCCGCAGGACGCTTTCCACGAGCAGTGTTCACGGTTGGCTCCGTCTTGGGTGCTCTGCACTGATCGGCATTATGCCCCATTCTGTTACAATTAAAGCATTTGGGCCTCTTGTCGGGACAAGCATTAGCATAGTGCCCCGGCTTCTCACATCTGAAACAGGTCACCTCCCTGTTCAAAGTCCGATCTCCAGAACCACCAGCAGTACCCGTCATGGGTCTGTAAGATCCTGAAGTAAACCCTTTTTCTGCAGGACGCTGATATGGCCTCCCACTCTGAAATTTTCCTTTGTCTCGAAAATTTTGAGAACCTGATCTCATCGGCCCTCCAGCTCCAGCACGGTTCAACCTCCTATTTTTCATCAGCTCCACTTCTGTGGCTTTCTCCACCAACGACTGAAAGCGCATGGTTCCTAATGGCCTCACTGAGTCCTCAATATGAGGCCTCAGTCCATTAACAAAGCGCTTGCACATGTAGCGCTCGTTCACGTGATCATGAAAGAATTGAAAATGCTTCGCCAAAGATTCCAGCTTCGAAGCAAATTCCGGTACTGACATACCTCCCTGACGGAGTGTCAGAAATTGTGACTCCCGCTCATCCCGAGCACTTGTTGGAAAGTACTTTTCCAAGAATGCGGTCCGGAAAGAGTTCTAGTTGATCTCTTCATGGTTAGCTTCCATAATTCCCCTGGTGCCCTTCCACCAGTACTCAGCGTCACCGAGCAGTAAATAAGTTGCCATACCCAACTTGGCAATCTCAGCAGTTTGCAGTACGCCAAATATCTTCTCTATCTCCTGAATCCAGAGGTCCGCTTTGTCTGGATCAGTACCACCAGAGAACTTGGGTGGGTTTTGCCTCCTGAAGTCATTCAGGCCTTTGTTCTGGTCCAGAGTTACTTCCCTCTGGCGCTGATGCTGATCACGTGCCTCCTCAGCAGCACGCCTCATCGCATTGTCATTCGCCTGCGCTGTCACAGCTTGGGCCATAGTGGCCATCATCTCAGCTAGCTGATTAGTATTCACCATGTTCTGTTAAGTTAAACAAACAGTTAGTACTCATCATAAGATAGCATCTAGTATAACTATACAATATGATTAAGCAATAACTTCAATCAATTTTTAAGCGAAAAATCGCTTGCAGACAATCAATTTTCACTCTTTGCAGAGTCACACAACCTAGCACAGAAGACCTATTTCCCAAAGACTCCCGAAAGACTCGACCGTGCTCTGATACCACAATGTAACACCCCGATTTCGGTGGCGTCACTTTAATAACCAAAAGTAAACTTAATGCGGAAATACGTGAATATTTTTTTTCGATATAATAACTAAGACAAGACTGAATTGAATAAAACCCGAATGCGAAAAGCAATAGAACTAATATACAATATATAAACAGCTCCCGCTGTAAGAAGCAACCTCGTCACAAGTGAACCTCCAGTGACGGGTAATAGAAGAGTAGCGCCCGTAGGCAAAAGTACAAACCAAAAGAAAAGGTTAAGTGTCCGCAACACTATCCTTCAAAATGAGAATAAGCTGGCCCATCGGCCTGAAACAAGACTTCCTAAGTCCAACCAACTCTCTGTGATTCCCGTAACGAAACCACACCAAAGCTATGTAAGATCAAGTTTTGATCTAGTAGTACAACTCTATGTTTTGATGATTACAAGTTAACCTTTTGATATGAACAATTGTGGTACTCTAACGTGTTTTTCTGAGTGTGCTATTTACAGGCTCTGACCCTGACTCAATTTCACACAAATCAGAAGCACTGTGTATAAAGGGTAACCCAAGCAACGCTTTCGCATTCACCATGTTCAGTATGAACAGTGGAAAAGCTTCAGAAGATCTGAAGCTATACAAACTCTGATGAGGACTCAGTCGCTAGAAACTCTGAAGTCCAGAAGCAAGAAACTCTGAAGGCCATGTTCTTCCCTCTGAGTTCAGAATCAGAAGATACAATGGTCAGAGGATCTGTGCTTTCCCTCTGACTCTGATCAACCGGCTTCACAAGTTCCAATACGAAGCATTCCTCTGATCAGAAGTCTCCTAGGTTAAAAGGTCAAGTCGCTATCCAAGTACAAAAGCAAGTGTACCTTCCTGACGACCTACCTAACGTTCTCAGCCACAGCAGAAGCTGGATTTTCCAGAACTGCCCTCCAACGGTAGCATTTCCCATGCAACGCTCAACCCTAATCCTTGGAGTATATATAGAGGCTGAAGATTGAAAGAAGCGGCTAGAAGAGAAGTGAATACAAGAAGCAACACACGCGCAAGATATTCAAAATATTCTAAGCTTTCTTTCATCTTGTAATTTATTTAGTTTACACTCAGCTTATTCAGAAGCAAACCCTTGTAAACACCAACCTCAAACAGTTGTTTGATTTTCCTTTAGGAGATCAAGGTTGATCGGATCCTAGAGAAGACTAAGAGAGTGAATCTTAGTGTGAGCTAAGTCAGTGTAATTGTTAGTCACTTGTAGGTTTCAAGTGCAGTTGTAACTCTTACCTGATTAGTGGATTGCCTTCATTCTAAGAAGGAAGAAATCACCTTAACGGGTGGACTGGAGTAGCTTGAGTGATTTATCAAGTGAACCAGGATAAAATCCTTGTGTGCTTTTCTATCTCTATCCTTTGCACTTAGTTCTCGAAAAGATTTGTTAAAATCTTTAAGGTGGTAGTTTTGTACTGAAAACGTTATTCAAACCCCCCTTTCTACCGTTTTTCATACCTTCAATTGGTATCAGAGCGCAAGTTCTGATTACCACACCTAACAGTGTTCAGTGATCCGGGCCGGTGTGAAAAACAATGGCTGCCACCACCAGTGAAACTCAAAGAGATGGTTACAACGCAAAGCCTCCTATGTTCGATGGTCAAAGGTTCGAATATTGGAAAGATAGACTGGAAAGTTTCTTTCTGGGTTTCGATGCAGATCTCTGGGATATTATTGTGGATGGCTATGAGCGTCCAGTTGATGCAGATGGCAAAAAGATCCCAAGGTCAGAGATGTCTGCAGATCAAAAGAAGCTGTACTCACAACATCATAAAGCAAGAGCAATTCTTCTAAGTGCTATCTCCTATGAGGAGTACCAGAAGATTACAGATCGTGAGTTTGCTAAAGGCATTTTTGATTCTCTGAAGATGTCTCATGAAGGAAACAAGAAAGTCAAAGAATCAAAGGCATTGTCTTTGATCCAAAAGTATGAATCCTTCATCATGGAGCCAAATGAGTCCATTGAAGAAATGTTCTCCAGATTTCAACTGCTTGTAGCTGGCATACGTCCTCTCAACAAGAGCTACACAACAAAAGATCACGTCATAAGGGTCATCAGGTGTCTTCCTGAAAGTTGGATGCCTTTGGTGACTTCAATAGAGCTCACGAGAGATGTTGAGAATATGAGTTTAGAAGAACTCATCAGCATTTTGAAATGCCATGAGCTGAAGCGCTCAGAGATGCAAGATCTGAGGAAAAAGTCCATAGCCTTGAAATCCAAATCTGAAAAGGCTAAGGTTGAGAAGTCAAAGGCTCTTCAAGCTGAAGAAGAAGAATCTGAAGAAGCATCAGAAGATTCTGATGAAGATGAGCTGACTCTGATCTCCAAGAGACTCAACCGCATCTGGAAGCACAGGCAGAGCAAGTTCAAAGGCTCTGGAAAGGCAAGAGGAAAGTCTGAATCCTCAGGTCAGAAGAAGTCATCAATCAAGGAAGTCACTTGCTTTGAGTGCAAAGAATCAGGGCACTACAAAAGTGACTGTCCAAAATTGAAGAAGGACAAGAAGCCAAAGAAGCACTTCAAGACCAAGAAGAGTCTGATGGTGACATTCGATGAATCAGAGTCAGAGGATGTTGACTCTGATGGTGAAGTCCAAGGACTCATGGCTATTGTCAAAGACAAAGGAACAGAGTCAAAGGAAGCTGTTGACTCTGACTCAGAATCAGAAGGAGATCCAGACTCTGACGATGAAAATGAGGTATTTGCTTCCTTCTCTACCTCTGAACTGAAACATGCTTTGTCTGATATCATGGATAAGTATAACTCCTTGTTGTCTAAGCATAAGAAGCTGAAAAAGAACTTATCTGCTGTTTCTAAAACTCCTTCTGAACATGAGAAAATCATATCTGATTTGAAAAATGATAACCATGCTTTAGTTAATTCTAACTCTGTGCTTAAGAATCAAATTGCAAAGTTAGAAGAAGTTATTGCCTGCGATGCCTCTGATAGTAAGCATGAATCTAAGTATGAAAAATCTTTTCAAAGATTCCTGGCTAAAAGCGTAGATAGAAGCTTAATGGCTTCAATGATCTATGGTGTAAGCAGAAGTGGAATGCATGACATTGGCTATTCTAAACCAATTAGAAATGAGCCTTCTGTGTCTAAAGCTAAATCCTTGTATGAATGCTTTGTTCCCTCTGGTACCATATTGCCTGATCCTGTACCTGCTGAAGTTGCTAAAAACCCTCTTAAAAAGGGATCTTTCTCTATGACTAAATATCATGCAAATATTCCTTTAAAATATCATGTTGAGACACCCAAGGTGATCAGAACCTTTGGGGTAACTAACAAAAGAGGACCCAGAAAGTGGGTACCTAAGGACAAGATTATCTATGTTGCAGATATCCTTGATAGCTCCACTGAAACACCAATCATGGTATCTGGACAGTGGATGCTCGCGTCACATGACGGGAGAAAAGCGTATGTTCCGAGAGCTGAAACTTAAGCCTGGAGGCGAAGTTGGCTTTGGAGGAAATGAAAAGGGTAAAATTATTGGTACTGGTACTATTTGTGTAGATAGTAGTCCATGCATTGATAATGTTTTATTGGTAGACGGCTTAACACATAACTTATTGTCTATAAGTCAATTAGCTGACAAGGGTTATGATGTTATATTCAATCAAAAGTCCTGCCGGGCTGTAAGTCAGATCGATGGCTCTGTTCTGTTTAACAGCAAGAGGAAGAACAACATTTATAAGATCAGATTATCTGAGTTGGAGGCTCAGAATGTGAAGTGCCTTCTGTCTGTTAATGAAGAGCAGTGGGTATGGCATAGACGGTTAGGGCATGCCAGTATGAGAAAGATTTCTCAGCTGAGCAAGCTAAACCTTGTCAGGGGCTTACCCAATCTGAAGTTCGCTTCAGACGCTCTTTGTGAAGCATGTCAGAAAGGCAAATTCACAAAAGTCCCTTTCAAGGCAAAGAATGTTGTCTCAACCTCAAGGCCGTTAGAACTTCTGCATATCGACCTGTTTGGACCAGTGAAAACTGAGTCTATAGGTGGCAAGAGATATGGGATGGTTATCGTTGATGACTATAGCCGCTGGACATGGGTAAAGTTTCTAACCCGCAAGGATGAGTCTCATGCTGTGTTCTCTACCTTCATTGCTCAAGTGCAAAACGAGAAGGCTTGTAGAATTGTGCGTGTCAGAAGTGACCATGGTGGAGAGTTTGAGAATGACAAGTTTGAGAGTCTGTTTGATTCCTATGGAATTACACATGATTTCTCTTGTCCCAGAACTCCTCAACAAAATGGTGTTGTTGAGAGGAAGAACAGAACTCTTCAGGAGATGGCTAGAACCATGCTCCAAGAAACTGGCATGGCTAAGCACTTTTGGGCAGAGGCAGTAAATACAGCATGTTACATTCAGAACAGAATCTCTGTGAGACCAATTCTGAATAAGACTCCTTATGAATTGTGGAAGAACATAAAACCCAACATTTCTTATTTTCATCCTTTTGGCTGTGTTTGTTATGTTCTCAATACTAAGGATAGATTGCATAAATTTGATGCTAAATCTTCTAAGTGTCTATTACTTGGTTATTCTGATAGATCTAAAGGTTTTAGATTTTATAATACTGATGCTAAGACTATTGAAGAATCTATTCATGTTAGATTTGATGATAAGCTTGACTCTGACCAGTCAAAGCTAGTTGAAAAGTTTGCAGATTTAAGCATTAATGTTTCTGACAAAGGCAAAGCTCCAGAGGAAGTTGAGCCAGAGGAAGATGAACCAGAGGAAGAAGCTGGTCCCTCTAACTCACAAACTCTGAAGAAGAGCAGAATCACTGCAGCTCATCCTAAGGAATTGATTCTGGGCAACAAAGATGAACCAGTCAGAACCAGATCTGCCTTCAGACCCTCTGAAGAGACCTTGCTGAGTCTGAAAGGATTGGTGTCCTTAATTGAACCCAAGTCCATAGATGAAGCTCTTCAGGACAAGGATTGGATTCTGGCCATGGAAGAAGAATTGAATCAATTCTCCAAGAACGATGTTTGGAGCTTAGTGAAGAAGCCTGAGAATGTCCATGTTATTGGAACGAAATGGGTATTCAGAAACAAGCTAAATGAGAAAGGAGATGTAGTCAGAAACAAGGCAAGGCTAGTTGCTCAAGGCTACAGCCAGCAGGAAGGAATAGACTACACTGAAACATTTGCTCCAGTAGCAAGACTGGAGGCAATCAGACTATTGATTTCTTTCTCAGTAAATCACAACATAGTTCTACATCAGATGGACGTAAAGAGTGCCTTCCTAAATGGTTATATCTCAGAGGAAGTCTATGTTCATCAACCCCCAGGTTTTGAAGATGAAAAGAAACCAGACCATGTGTTCAAATTGAAGAAATCACTCTACGGTCTGAAGCAAGCTCCCAGAGCATGGTATGAGAGACTTAGCTCATTCCTTCTGGAGAATGAGTTTGTAAGGGGTAAAGTAGATACAACTCTCTTTTGCAAGACTTATAAAGATGATATCTTAATTGTGCAAATTTATGTTGATGATATTATATTTGGTTCTGCTAATCAATCTCTATGCAAAGAATTTTCTGAGATGATGCAGGCTGAATTTGAGATGAGTATGATGGGAGAATTAAAGTACTTTCTGGGAATACAAGTTGATCAAACACCAGAAGGAACATATATCCATCAGAGCAAGTACACTAAGGAACTTCTGAAGAAGTTCAATATGCTGGAATCTACAGTGGCCAAGACTCCAATGCATCCAACATGCATTCTGGAAAAAGAAGATATAAGTGGTAAAGTATGTCAGAAGCTCTATCGTGGCATGATAGGTTCACTTCTATACTTAACTGCATCTAGGCCAGACATACTATTTAGTGTTCATTTATGTGCTCGTTTCCAATCAGATCCAAGGGAAACCCACTTAACTGCTGTTAAGAGGATCCTAAGGTATCTGAAAGGCACCACTAACCTTGGCTTGATGTATAAGAAAACATCAAAGTATAAGCTTTCAGGTTACTGTGATGCTGATTATGCTGGAGATAGAACAGAGAGAAAAAGTACTTCTGGAAATTGTCAATTTCTGGGAAGCAATCTAGTCTCATGGGCAAGCAAGAGGCAATCAACCATTGCACTATCAACTGCAGAGGCAGAATATATCTCAGCAGCAATATGCAGCACTCAGATGCTCTGGATGAAACATCAGCTGGAGGATTATCAGATCCTTGAGAGCAATATCCCAATCTATTGTGATAACACTGCTGCAATCTCATTGAGTAAGAATCCTATCTTGCATTCAAGGGCAAAGCACATTGAGGTAAAGTATCACTTCATTAGAGATTATGTGCAGAAGGGCGTACTTCTTCTGAAGTTTGTTGATACTGACCATCAATGGGCAGATATCTTTACAAAGCCCTTAGCTGAAGATAGATTTAATTTTATTCTGAAAAATCTAAACATGGACTTTTGTCCAGAGTGAAGATAGATCAGAACCTCTGACTATGATACTTCTTGATCAGAAGATGTCTAGTCCAGAAGGTAACTCAATCAGAGTGTGTGTGCCCACTGGTACTGACTCTGAAGCTGAGACAACAACACGTGCGTCAGAATTTCTGATGCATAGTTCCTTGTGCCCGTGTGACAGTCTGTTGTGATTGCGTGTAGATATGCTTATCTCCTGTGTGTGATTGTGTATTTTACTGTTACTGTCTATCTTTAATTTTCAACCGTTGATCTTAAAGTGCTTTTTGAATCAACAACGGTTATTTGATAAAACCCACTATACACACACGTTCTCTCTCACTTCCGGTTTTCACTCTCGCACTCTCTGCTTTTCAAAACCGCCTCCTTCGTGATTTCTCTCTCGATCTCTCTTCATCCTTCAAACTTCATCTTCTACCTCAAACCTTCAACCTCTTCAAAATGGTGAGACAAACCAGAAGATCTACTGCAGATGCACCTCAGTTCCCTCACATGGTAGTCGGTTTGGCAACGGGTCAACGGGGCTCTGAGAACCCAGCACAAGAACAAGCTCAAGCTCAAGAGGAGATTGTTCCTATTGCAGAACGGGGCTGTGCCGTTCACTGTGTATTTCCTCCTGAGGAACTCCAAGTCCTGGCAGAATGGAGATTCAACCTCGACAACTTGGCTGCAAATGGGTTTGATCTCCGTCCTGAAGTCCAAGCTCAAGGTTGGGGAAACTACTTCAATCGACTTCGAGGACCGGTGTATGAGAAGCTGGTAAAGGAATTCTGGAAGCACGCCGACTGTGATGACACTCAGGTGGTTTCTTACATTCTGGGTAGGAAGATCATCATCACGGAGAAGTCATTCGTGAATCTGCTAGGTGCAGAAACTGCTCATGGGTATCGGTTCTCACTGACGGAATCGAAGCTGAAACCCAGAACCAAGGACATCGTCAACAAGGCCCTGTACACCACCTTCAAACCGGGCAAGACGAGTTACAAGGTGATGGACCTTCACCCCAAACTGAGAATCTGGCACAAGATCCTGCTCAACTGCATCAATCAACGACCAAAGGGCAGTTCTCCAGACTACATCAACTTCAATCAGAAGGCGATGCTGTTCTTCATTCAAGACAAGGAGAAGATCTGCCTTCCCTACTTCCTGTTCTCCTATTTGAAGGAATGCATCCGGAAGTCTCGCACCACCTCCTCCATCAAGTCAGCCATCAAATATATCCCTTTTGGGAGGCTGATCTCAGACTTTCTCATTGAAAGCAACTTGGTGCAAGATTTGATCGATGCTGGTTGCACAGAGGACTTGAGTACAATTGTCAGCGATGTCTTCACCGCCAACTCTCTGAAGAAGATGGGTTTGGTCCAGAAGAAGATTGCTCCTGCTCATGAGGACACATCTTCTGAGATCAGAGGAAGAAGAATGCCTCTGAATGACTACCCTCTGTGGACTCAAGCAGACCATCCTGAAGCCATCAGATGCTATGTTGAAGACCTCAGGGCTCAAGGATTCGAGATTGATCTTGATGATTTCGTCAGCAGACTTCCACCAGCTCCAGAGTTTCCTTCTCCTCCCAAGAAGAAAACCAAGAGGAAGATGGTTCTGGACGAATCCTCAGAGGAATCTGATGTCCCTCTGGTCAAGAAGGCGAAGAGCAAGCCTGATGATGATGATGGTGATGATAGTGAGGATGGTCCTCCAAAGAAGAAGCAGAAGAAAGTCAGAATTGTGGTGAAGCCTACTCGGGTGGAACCAGCTGCTGCAGAGGTCAGAAGGACTGAAGCTCCTGCCAGAGTGACTCGATCATCAGCACATACAAGTAAGCCTGCACTTACCTCTGATGATGATTTGAATTTATTTGATGCACTCCCAATTTCTGCCTTACTCCAACACTCTTCAAATCCCCTCACTCCTATTCATGAATCCCAGCCAGCCGCACAAACCACCTCTCCACCACATTCCCCAAGATCTTCATTCTTTCAACCTTCTCCTACTGAAGCACCACTCTGGAATTTGCTTCAGAACCAACCCTCTAGGTCAGAAGATCCAACCTCTCTCCTTACCATTCCATACGACCCATTACTTTCTGAACCCATCATCCAAAACCAACCAGAACCCAAACCAACAGATCCACAACCCAGAACGTCTGATCACTCTGCTCCCAGAGCATCAGCACGTCCTGCTGTCAGAACCACGGATACAGACTCTTCATCAGCCTTCACACCTGTATCCTTCCCCATCAATGTCATTGACTCTCCTCCCTCCAATACCTCTGAATCACTTAGGAAATTCATGGAGGTTAGGAAAGAGAAGGTATCTGCCTTGGAAGAATATTACCTTACCTGTCCAAGCCCTAGGCAATATCCTGGCCCTAGACCTGAACGTCTAGTTGACCCAGATGAACCTATCTTGGCCAATCCTATCCAAGAGGCAGACCCCTTAGTCCAACAGGCTCACCCTGTCCCTGACCAACAAGAGCCAATTCAACCAGACCCTGAACCTGAACAATCAGTATCTAACCAATCCTCGGTTAGATCACCTCACCCTCTGGTTGAAACTTCAGGCCCTCACCGTGGAACCTCTGAACCCAATGCTCCCATAATTAACATTGGTTCTCCACAAGGTGCCTCTGAAGCTCATAGCAGCAATCACCCAGCCTCTCCTGCACCCAACCTCTCCATCATTCCCTATACTCACCTTCAACCCACATCTCTCTCTGAGTGCATCAATATTTTCAATCATGAAGCCTCCTTGAGGCTCCGCAATGTGCACGGTCAGACTGACCTCAGTGAGAATGCTGAAAATGTGGCTGATGAGTGGAACGAGTTGAGCACTTGGCTAGTGGCTCAGTTTCCCGTTATGCTGCAGCTACTGCATGCAGAAGGAAGTCGGAGCATTGAGGCTGCCAAGCAAAGGTTTGCTAGGAGGGTGGCTCTTCATGAACTCGAACAGAGAACCAAGCTTCTTGATGCCATTTTTCTTACTGAAAATTATTCGAGATGTGAAGCTTACCTTTCTCTCCAACGCTTTTTATAGGCTTCACTTTCTCTCTGAAAGTTAATGCTCTTACAGTTTCTCGAGGTTAAGTACTTGGTAACTGACCCTTCTATTTACTCACTTGACCGGTGGTAAACGTTCATCCCTTGCATTAACTCTTCTATTTATTATCGCCTCACTCTGATTCTTACATCGTCTTCATTTTCTTTCAACTTAGACCTTCTCTAAGGGGGAGTACCTTGTACTTCAAGCTAAGTTTTTCACACCCCGAGCTTTTTGCTTATGACAAAAAGGGGGAGTAAACCCAGTTTTTGATGTGTAAGATGTGTTAGTGTGACTTATTTTTCTTTTGGAGATTTTAAGAGTTCCACCTTCATGACCATAGATGTGTCACTGGGCAAATACAAGGAATACATTTCACTTCTTCTGAAGTGATTCTAAGTTGACTCTGATACCCAAGACTCTGATACCTTGTCCATGACTCTGATCACTTATGCGCTCTGATTATTCGTTTTTCATCTATGACATAAGCTTTTCACTCTGAACTCTTATATGATTTAGCTCAGAATCTAGACTTTACTAACGTTTTCATCAAGTATTAGATTCAGGGGGAGCTAAGCTCAGAATCAAGCAGTGACTTGAATTCAGAATGAGCAAGATAAACTATTCACATCAGGATAAGTCTTATTCTATATCTCTAAACTCTGAGTGAATTCAGTTTAATGGTTAAGAATTGTTCATCAAAAATCTTAGTTTTGTCATCATCAAAAAGGGGGAGATTGTAAGATCAAGTTTTGATCTAGTAGTACAACTCTATGTTTTGATGATTACAAGTTAACCTTTTGATATGAACAATTGTGGTACTCTAACGTGTTTTTCTGAGTGTGCTATTTACAGGCTCTGACCCTGACTCAATTTCACACAAATCAGAAGCACTGTGTATAAAGGGTAACCCAAGCAACGCTTTCGCATTCACCATGTTCAGTATGAACAGTGGAAAAGCTTCAGAAGATCTGAAGCTATACAAACTCTGATGAGGACTCAGTCGCTAGAAACTCTGAAGTCCAGAAGCAAGAAACTCTGAAGGCCATGTTCTTCCCTCTGAGTTCAGAATCAGAAGATACAATGGTCAGAGGATCTGTGCTTTCCCTCTGACTCTGATCAACCGGCTTCACAAGTTCCAATACGAAGCATTCCTCTGATCAGAAGTCTCCTAGGTTAAAAGGTCAAGTCGCTATCCAAGTACAAAAGCAAGTGTACCTTCCTGACGACCTACCTAACGTTCTCAGCCACAGCAGAAGCTGGATTTTCCAGAACTGCCCTCCAACGGTAGCATTTCCCATGCAACGCTCAACCCTAATCCTTGGAGTATATATAGAGGCTGAAGATTGAAAGAAGCGGCTAGAAGAGAAGTGAATACAAGAAGCAACACACGTGCAAGATATTCAAAATATTCTAAGCTTTCTTTCATCTTGTAATTTATTTAGTTTACACTCAGCTTATTCAGAAGCAAACCCTTGTAAACACCAACCTCAAACAGTTGTTTGATTTTCCTTTAGGAGATCAAGGTTGATCGGATCCTAGAGAAGACTAAGAGAGTGAATCTTAGTGTGAGCTAAGTCAGTGTAATTGTTAGTCACTTGTAGGTTTCAAGTGCAGTTGTAACTCTTACCTGATTAGTGGATTGCCTTCATTCTAAGAAGGAAGAAATCACCTTAACGGGTGGACTGGAGTAGCTTGAGTGATTTATCAAGTGAACCAGGATAAAATCCTTGTGTGCTTTTCTATCTCTATCCTTTGCACTTAGTTCTCGAAAAGATTTGTTAAAATCTTTAAGGTGGTAGTTTTGTACTGAAAACGTTATTCAAACCCCCCTTTCTACCGTTTTTCATACCTTCAAGCTATAGGTGGGAAACTACCCTGTCCCGAATGAAACAAATGATGTTCAGAGCTAAGACTCTACTCCTACACTAATCCCATCTCGAGGAGCTCACACTAACACTCAATCCTACATGCTAGCGTGATCGTCGTCCGAATCTGAATCCAGAACGACTAAGTCTAGGTACAACCTCCGTCCTCCGCTCGCTATCGCGATGCGCTCCTGTTCCAGCATCCCAACTCTAGTTTCCCCCGAAGGGTGAACCGTCGTGAACTAGTCCGCCAAAGACATCTGACAAAGGGCGTTTGTTCGCCAAAGCACACACAGAAGACGCGAGGGTCAACTCCAAAGAATTATGTAAATAATAGCAAGGATAGATACAGATAATAGGATAGCCACTTAGGCTTATAGCTAGGGATAACATCCTAGGGTTGCATATTCCATAATGAACTTAACAGCAATAATAACAATTAACATGTTCCAAATAGGATTAACAAATAACAATCACACTCGACAACTAAATTAGTATGCATGAATGCAGGATGATTAGTCAAACAACGTCTCCGAATCTCACTCGACACGTCGCCACGTGTTCTAGGTAAATTAAAGTCTCTAAAATCTTACCCTAAGGTAAAGTCGATTCTGCGACAAAAGACACTTCTTCACATCAACATAGTAACTCATGATGATCTCCGGATCATCCGACTCATCTCAATCCGATGGTCACAACTGCTCAACAAGCAAAGAGTATCACATACTCGGAAACTACCGGTTTCCCGGACTTATCCCCAGGATAGCCCAACGATTAGGCATGTCAAGTCGATCCAACCCCTTGGGTTGAACATACGGACTCGCACACGCAACTCCCACAATTAGGCATGTCGAGTCGATCCAACCCATCGGGATGGACGTACGGACTCGCACACGCAACAAATGACAACGCCAAGTCGGTTCACTCAAAGGAGTCGAACATACGGACGTTGCGCGTGTCCAATGACTATCGCCGAATCGATCCAATCCATCGGATTGAACATACGGATCCGCGCGTGTCGAAAAGTTGTCGCTGAATCGATCCAATCCCTCGGATTGAACATACGGATTCACGCGAGGTAAAATGGCAATCGCTGAATCGATCCAATCCATCGGATTGAACATACGGACTCACGCGTGCCTGAGTGACTACCGCCGAATCGATCCAATCCATCGGATTGAATATACGGATTCGCGCGTGTCAACAATTATTGCCGAATCGGCCCAACCCGTCGGGTTTGGACATACGGATTCGCGCCGCAAAGTCGAAGATACACCCAACAACATAGCTGCTCCAACAGCACAACCACAATAGCTGCTCCAACAGCACAACCACAATAGCTGCTCCAACAGCACAACAACAAACGCTGCTCCAACAGCAACACAACATCTACATACTCGAAGCCCCTCAACTTTCTCAATGCTGGGATCCGACGACACTTCTCGTTTTCCAAAACTATGATTTGCATCCAAAGCTTCCTTCCGAGATTATTACCATTACTTAAAGATTTAGAGGTTGTTTAATGTCTTATGAGTTTTCTTTACAAAATAATTATCCTTTTAGTCTCATCGCGAATCCTATAAGTTCTCGGGATCTCCTAATCCCCAAATGACTCCAGAGAATGTCTCGATCCATACAACACCACAACAAGGCCCGAATCTCATTCGTCCTTTCAAGCTTTCTCAAAACTCTCAAAATAAAATCGGCATGACCTGCCCGCTTTTCTCACCGTTCAGAAACTCAGATTATAGTGCAAAAGCAGAATTAGCTCATCATAATCAATCAACATGTCATATGTCAATATCTTAAGCAATAACCACATAGCACCTAGCATATAAGGCATGCACCACACATCCTAAATTACCCAATTAGCACTTAGCATGTCATTCACTCATCAAAAACATTCAGTAGATGCATCATCTACATTGTCAGCCGAAGCCTCAGAAAACATTTTCCAATCACCCACAATTCCAGTGCATAAACAGTAAACAATGTCGAAACATCGACCCTAAGCATTAACTAGAGATTCAGTGAGAAGCCCTCACCTGTAGATTCTCCAGGGTGAACTTCAAACTCTTCCTCACAAGCAAAGCGTTGCGCCTCAGGAAATTCCTCAAAAGTTCCTTTAAAGCAAAGTCACAGAAATACTATCAGAATCTATCGAGAACTAAGCTATCGATACTTACTAAGGTTACACGAAGTAATCTATACTCTAAGGTACGATAATCTAGCGCGAAAGACAAGTTTTTCGGAAAAGGAAATTTTCCTCCTCCCCCCTAATAGGGCTCGGCTGAAGGTATGAAAAACGGTAGAAAGGGGGGGGTTTGAATAACGTTTTCAGTATAAAACTTCCACCTTAAAGATTTTGACAAATCTTTCGAGAACTTAAGTGCTAAAGATAAGAGATAGAAAAGCACACAAGGATTTTATCCGGGTTCACTGGATAAATCACTCAAGCTACTCCAGTCCACCCGTTAAGGTGATTTCTTCCTTCTTAGAATGAAGGCAATCCACTAATCAGGTAAGAGTTACAACTGCACTTGAAACCTACAAGTGACTAACAATTACACTGACTTAGCTCACACTAAGATTCACTCTCTTAGTCTTCTCTAGGATCCGATCAACCTTGATCTCCTAAAGGAACTAAACAAACTGTTTATCAAAGAATTGTTTACAAGAGATTTGCTTCTAAAAAGCTAATAGTAAACTCAATGAATTTTCGGATGAAAGAAAGCTTAGAAGAATTTAAGTTTGTCTTGCGCGTATGTAAATGCTTCTAGCCGCTTTTTTCAGTCTTCAGCCTCTTTATATACTCCAAGGATTAGGGTTGAGCGTTGCATGGGAAATGCTACCGTTGGAGGGCAGTTCTGGAAAATCCAGCTTCTGCTGTGTCTGAGACTGTTAGGTAGGTCGTCAGGAAGGTACAGTTGCTTTTGTACTTGGATAGAGACTTGACCTTTAAACCTAGGAGACTTCTGATCAGGGGAATGCTTCATATTGGAACTTGTGAAGCCGGTTGATCAGAGTCAGAGGGAAAGCCCAGATCCTCTGACCATTGTTTCTTCTGATTCTGAACTCAGAGGGAAGAACGTGGTCTTCAGAGTATCTTGCTTCTGGACATCAGAGTTTCCACTATTCAGCTTCTGGATCTTCAGAGTCTTCTACACCATCAGAATATCTGAGCCTTCAGTGTTTCTTGGTTATCAGACTTTCTGGATCTTCAGAGCTTCTAGTGACTGAGTCCACATCAGAGTTTGTATAACTTCAGAACTTCTGAAGCTTTTCCACTGTTCATACTGAACATGGTGAATGCGAAAGCGTTGCTTGGGTTGCTCTTTATACACAGTGCTTTTGATTTGTGTGAGATTGAGTTGAGGTCAGAGCCTGTGAATAGCACACTCAGAAAAACACGTTAGAGTACCACAATTGTTCATATCAAAAGGTTAACTTGTAATCATCAAAACATAGAGTTGTACTACTAGATCAAAACTTGATCTTACAATCTCCCCCTTTTTGATGATGACAAAACTAAGATTTTTGATGAACAATTCTTAAACATTAAACTGAATTCACTCAGAGTTTAGAGATATAGAATAAGACTTATCCTGATGTGAATAGTTTATCTTGCTCATTCTGAATTCAAGTCACTGCTTGATTCTGAGCTTAGCTCCCCCTAAATCTAATACTTGATGAAAACGTTAGTAAAGTCTAGATTCTGAGCTAAATGATATAAGAGTTCAGAGTGAAAAACTTATAACATAGATGAAAATCGAGTAATCAGAGCGCATAAGTAATCAGAGTCACGGACAAGGCGCATAAGTAATCAGAGTCACGGACAAGGCGCATAAGTAATCAGAGTCACGGACAAGGTACATAAGTAATCAGAGTCACGGACAAGGTATCAGAGTCTTGGGTATCAGAGTCAACTAGAATCACTTCAGAAGAAGTGAAATGTATTCCTTGTATTTGCCCAGTGACACATCTATGGTCATGAAGGTGGAACTCTTAAATTCTCCAAAAGAAAAAAAATAAATCACACTAACACATCTTACACATCAAAAACTGGGTGTACTCCCCCTTTTTGTCATAAGCAAAAAGCTTGGGGTGTGAAAAACTTAGCTTGAAGTACAAGGTACTCCCCCTTAGAGAAGGTCTAAGTTTAAAGAAAATGAAAATTATGCAAGAATCAGAGTTAGGCGAAATAAATAGAAGAGTTAATGCAAGAGAAGAACGTTTATCACCGGTCAAGGGAGTAAAGAGAAGGGCAGTTACCAAGAACTTAACCTCGAGAAACTGTAGGAGCATTAACTTTCAGAGAGAAAGTGAAGCCTATATAAAGCGTTGGAGAGAGAGGTAAGCTTCACACCTCGAACAACTTTCAGTAAGAAAAAAAATGGCATCATATATCGTAGTACTAGAAGAGCTGAGGAAGAAGGTCTTCGAGGAGGACTTGTTCCTGAACATCAGGCATCCAGAGGGTACAACGACCATCTCGGAGCTAACACGGACACTGCTGGAGGAGGACCTGCGTCCAGAGTTGGAGAGAGACCTGAGGGAATTTCTTGCCTTCGTTGAGGAGGTGCAAGAACTCAGCCGGCTTGAACTCAAGCTGCTGGAAGAAAAAGAGAGTTTGGAAGAGAAGCTCAAGACTTCAGAAGAGATTCTGGAGAGGGATGAGCTAAAGAACAGGCTCAGCAACATCCAGCATGCACTGGAGCGTCTGGAGAAGGATAGGTCAGAGCAGCGCCAGGAGTGCAGAAAAATGAGGAGGGGTCCTCCATTCTAGACTTTAGGGAAAGAATGTATGATGTAAACATAAAGATATTATGAATAAAAAGATTTTTGCAAACATATGTGACACAAATATATATAGATTATGCATAGATAATCACAAACGAACAAAGTAGAATAAATAAATAAAAAGAAACAGAAGTTAACAAAAATAAAACAACGTTAAAGAAAAAAGAAAAACGAAGAGATCCTAAAACTAGGGTTTATCAGTTCGACGCAGAAGTTCCATCATCATGTGCTTCATTTCAATTAGCATGGATTCATGAATGTCAAGACGCTGTTCCATGATGTCGAGTCTGGATGAGCTGGACTGAGTAGAACCGGAAGGAACATTCTGAGCAGCTTGAGGATCTGGAATGGAAGCAGAAGCAGCAGGAGTAAACACTACTGGTGCAAGTGCTTGGCATCTAAGGGCTTCAGCCTCAGCTTCAAGTCGTTCTGCCTCTAGTCTGGCTTGTTCAGCTTGAGCTGCTGCTTGACGTGCAGCTTCTTCTGCTTGAGCTTTCTTTCTCTTGGCTTCTTCAATAGCTTCAAGAAGCTTATTTCTCTGTTCTTGTTCATGAAGAGCCACCCTCCGAGCAAACCTTTGCTTTGCAGCCTCAATCCTCTGACTTCCCTCTGCATGCAGGAGCTGCATCATAATTGGAACTTGAGCCACTAGCCAAGTGCCCAGAGTGTTCCACTCATCAGCCACACGTTCAGCATTCTCACTTAGGTCAGTCTGACCGTGCACATTGCGTAGCCTCAAGGAGGCTTCATGATAGAAAATATTGATGCACTCAGAGAGAGATGTGGGTCGGAGGGGAGTATAAGGAATTATGGAGAGGTTGGTTTCAGGAGAGGCTGGGTGATTGCTGCTGTGAGCTTCAGAGGCACCTTGTGGAGAGCCAATGTTAAACGTTTGAGCATTGGGTTCTGAGGTTCCAAGGTGAGGTTCTGAAGTTTCAACCAGAGGATGAGGTGATCTAACCGAGGATTGGTTAGACACAGATTGTTCTGGTTCAGGTTCTGGTTGAATAGGCTCTTGTTGGTCAGGGGCAGGGTGAGCTTGTTGAGCCAAAGGGTCTGCCTCTTGTAAAGGATTGGCCAAGATAGGTTCATCTGGGTCAACTAGACGTTCAGGTCTAGGGCCAGGATATCTCCTAGGGCTTGGACAAGTGAGATAATACTCTTCTAAGGTAGACACCTTTTCTTTTCTGACCTCCATGAATTTTCTAATGGATTCAGAGTTATTGGAGGGAGAAGAGTCAGCAACATTGGTTGGGAAGGATACAGGTGTATAGGCTGTGGAAGAGTCTGTATCAGTAGTTCTTGGAGCCAGACGTTCTGATGCTCTTGGGACAGAGTGATCAGAGGTTCTGGGTCCAGGTTCTGTTTGGGTAGGCTCTGGTTGGTCATGAATGATGGGTTCAGAAGTTAATGGGTTGTATGGATTGGTAATGGGAGAGGTTGGTTCTTCTGACCTAGAGGGTTGGTTCTGGAGCAAATTCCAGAGAGGTGCTTCAGTAGGGGAAGGTTGAAAGAACGAAGACCTTGGGGAATGTGGTGGAGAGGTGGTTTGTGCAGCTGGTTGGGATTCAGGAATAGGAGTGAGGGGATTTGAAGAGTGTTTGAGCATGGCAGATATGGGGAGTGCATCAAATAAATTCAAATCATCATCAGAAGCAATTGCAGACTTACTTGAAAGTGCTGATGATCTTGTCACTCTGGCAGGAGGTTCAGTCCTTCTGATCACTTCAGCAGCTGGTTCCACCCGAGTAGGCTTCACCACAATTCTGACCTGCTTCTTCTTCTTCTTAGGAGGACCATCCTCATTATCACCATCATCATCATCATCAGGCTTGCTGGTTTCATCTTGCTTCCTCTTGGATTGACCAGCCTTCTTCTTTTTGATCAGAGGGACATCTGATTCCTCAGAGGATTCTTCTAGGACCATCTTCCTCTGAACTTTCTTCTTGGGAGGAGAAGGAAACTCTGGAGCTGGTGGCAGTCTGCTGAAGAAGTCATCGAGATCAATTTCGAATCCTTGAGCCCTTAGGTCTTCAACATAGCACCTAATGGCGTCAGGATTGTCTGCCTGAGTCCACAGAGGGTAGTCATTCAGAGGCATCCTTCTACTTCTGATCTCAGAAGATGTGTCTTCATGGGCAGGAGCAATCTTCTTCTTGATTAGGCCCATCTTCTTTAGAGAGTTTGCCGTGAAGACATCACTGACAATGGTGGTCAGATCCTCTGTGCATCCAGCATTTATCAGATCTTGAACGAGGCCACTCTCAATGAAGAGATCTGACAAGAGTCTCCCGAAGGGAATATACTTGATCGCTGACTTGATGGAGGCAGTGGTACGAGACTTCCGGATACATTCCTTCAAGTAGGAGAACAGGAAGTAGGGAAGGCAGATCTTCTTCTGGTCTTGGATGAAGAACAACATCACCTTCTGGTTGAAGTTGATGTAGTCAGGAGAACTGCCCTTTGGTCTTTGGTTTATGCAGTGGAGCAAAATTTTGTGCCAGATCCTGAGCTTGGGATGAAGGTCCATCACCTTGTAATTCGTCTTGCCCGGTTTGTAAGTGGTGTACAGGGCCTGGTTGATTGTATCCTTGGTGCTGGGTTTCAGCTTCGATTCCGTGAGTTGGAAACGATACCCAAAAGCAGTGTCTGCACCCAGCAAGTTCACGAAGGACTTCTCTGTGATGATGATCTTTCTTCCAAGAATATGAGATACCACCTGAGTATCATCGCAGTCGGCGTGCTTCCAGAATTCCTTGATCAGTTTATCATACACCGGTCCTCGAAGTCTGTTGAAGTAATTTCCCCAACCTTGAACTTGGACTTCAGGACGAAGATCATACCCATTTGCAGCCAGGTTGTCGAGGTCGAGTCTCCATTCTGCCAGGACTTGAAGTTCCTCAGGAGCAAATATGCAGTGAACGGCACAGCCCCGTTCTGCAATTGGAAGAATCTGCTCTTGAGCTTGACCTTGATCTTGTGTCGGATTCTCAGGACCCCTTTGACCCGTTGCTAGACCAACTACCATGTGAGGGAACTGGGTTGCATCTGCAGTAGTTCTTCTGGTTTGACTCACCATTTTTGAAGCGGTTGAAGGTTTAAGGTAGAAGATGAAGGTTGAAAGATGAAGAGAGATCGAGAGAGAAGTCGAGGATAAGCGGTTTTGAAAAGCAGAGAGAAAGAGAGTAAAAACCGGAAGTGAACGAGATCGTGTGTGTATAGTGGGTTTTGAGAAATAACCGTTGTTGATTCAAAAAGCACTTTAAGATCAACGGTTGAAAATTAAAGATAGATAATAACAGTAAATACACAAATCACACACAGGAGAGAAGCACATCTACACGCAATCATAACAGACTGTCACACGGGCACAAGGAACTATGCATCAGAAATACTGACACACGTGTTGTTGTCTCAGCTTCAGAGTCAGTACCAGTGGGTACACACACTCTGATTGAGTTACCTTCTAGACTAGACATCTTCTGATCAAGAAGTATCATAGTCAGAGGTTCTGATCCATCATCACTCTGGACAAAAGTCCATGTTCAGATTTTTCAGAATAAAATTAAATCTATCCTCTGCTAAGGGCTTTGTAAAGATATCTGCCCATTGATGGTCAGTATCAACAAACTTCAGAAGAAGTACGCCCTTCTGTACATAATCTCTAATAAAGTGATACTTTACCTCAATGTGCTTTGCCCTTGAATGCAAGATAGGATTCTTACTCAATGAGATTGCAGCAGTGTTATCACAATAGATTGGGATATTGCTCTCAAGGATCTGATAATCCTCCAGCTGATGTTTCATCCAGAGCATCTGAGTGCTGCATATTGCTGCTGAGATATATTCTGCCTCTGCAGTTGATAGTGCAATGGTTGATTGCCTCTTGCTTGCCCATGAGACTAGATTGCTTCCCAGAAATTGACAATTTCCAGAAGTACTTTTTCTCTCTGTTCTATCTCCAGCATAATCAGCATCACAGTAACCTGAAAGCTTATACTTTGATGTTTTCTTATACATCAAGCCAAGGTTAGTGGTGCCTTTCAGATACCTTAGGATCCTCTTAACAGCAGTTAAGTGGGTTTCCCTTGGATCTGATTGGAAACGAGCACATAAATGAACACTAAATAGTATGTCTGGCCTAGATGCAGTTAAGTATAGAAGTGAACCTATCATGCCGCGATAGAGCTTCTGACATACTTTACCACTTTTATCTTCTTTCTCCAGAATGCATGTAGGATGCATTGGAGTCTTGGCCACTGTAGATTCCAGCATATTGAACTTCTTCAGAAGTTCTTTAGTGTACTTGCTCTGATGGATATATGTTCCTTCTGGTGTTTGATCAACTTGGATTCCCAGAAAGTACTTTAATTCTCCCATCATACTCATCTCAAATTCAGCCTGCATCATCTCAGAAAATTCTTTGCATAGAGATTGATTAGCAGAACCAAATATAATATCATCAACATAAATTTGCACAATTAAGATATCATCTTTATAAGTCTTGCAAAAAAGAGTTGTATCTACTTTACCCCTTACAAACTCATTCTCCAGAAGGAACGAGCTAAGTCTCTCATACCATGCTCTGGGAGCTTGCTTCAGACCGTAGAGTGATTTCTTCAATTTGAACACATGGTCTGGTTTCTTCTCATCTTCAAAACCTGGGGGTTGATGAACATAGACTTCCTCTTAGATATAACCATTTAGGAAGGCACTCTTCACGTCCATCTGATGTAGAACTATGTTGTGATTTACTGAGAAAGAGATCAACAGTCTGATTGCCTCCAGTCTTGCTACTGGAGCAAATGTTTCAGTGTAGTCTATTCCTTCCTGCTGGCTGTAGCCTTGAGCAACTAGCCTTGCCTTGTTTCTGACTACATCTCCTTTCTCATTCAGCTTGTTTCTGAATACCCATTTCGTTCCAATAACATGAACACTCTCAGGCTTCTTCACTAAGCTCCAAACATCGTTCTTGGAGAATTGATTCAATTCTTCTTCCATGGCCAGAATCCAATCCTTGTCCTGAAGAGCTTCATCTATGGACTTGGGTTCAATTAAGGACACCAATCCTTTCAGACTGAGCAAGGTCTCTTCAGAGGGTCTGAAGGCAGATCTGGTTCTGACTGGTTCGTCTTTGTTGCCCAGAATCAATTCCTTAGGGTGAGCTGCAGTGATTCTGCTCTTCTTCAGAGTTTGTGAGTTAGAGGGACCAGCTTCTTCCTCTGGTTCATCTTCCTCTGGCTCAACTTCCTCTGGAGCTTTGCCTTTGTCAGAAACATTAATGCTTAAATCTGCAGACTTTTCAACTAGCTTTGACTGGTCAGAGTCAAGCTTATCGTCAAATCTAACATGAATAGATTCTTCAATAGTTTTAGCATCAGTATTATAAAATCTAAAACCTTTAGATCTCTCAGAATAACCGAGTAATAGACATTTAGAAGACTTAGCATCAAATTTATGCAATCTATCCTTAGTATTGAGAACATAACACACACAGCCAAAAGGATGAAAATAAGAAATGTTGGGCTTTATGTTCTTCCACAATTCATAAGGAGTCTTATTCAGAATTGGTCTCACAGAGATTCTGTTCTGAATGTAACATGCTGTATTTACTGCCTCTGCCCAAAGTGCTTAGCCATGCCAGTTTCTTGGAGCATGGTTCTAGCCATCTCCTGAAGAGTTCTGTTCTTCCTCTCAACAACACCATTTTTGTTGAGGGTTCTGGGACAAGAGAAATCATGTGCATTCCATAGGAATCAAAACAGACTCTCAACTTGTCATTCTCAAACTCTCCACCATGGTCACTTCTGACACGCACAATCCTACAAGGCCTTCTCGTTTTGCACTTGAGCAATGAAGGTAGAGAACACAGCCATGAGACTCATCCTTGCGGGTTAGAAACTTTACCCATGTCCAGCGGCTATAGTCATCAACGATAACCATCCCATATCTCTTGCCACCTATAGACTCAGTTTTCACTGGTCCAAAAAGGTCGATATGCAGAAGTTCCAACGGCCTTGAGGTTGAGACAACATTCTTTGCCTTGAAAGGGACTTTTGTGAATTTGCCTTTCTGACATGCTTCACAAAGAGCGTCTGAAGCGAACTTCAGATTGGGTAAGCCCCTGACAAGGTTTAACTTGCTTAGCTGAGAAATCTTTCTCATACTGGCATGCCCTAACCGTCTATGCCATACCCACTGCTCTTCATTAACAGACAGAAGGCACTTCACATTCTGAGCCTCCAACTCAGATAATCTGATCTTATAAATGTTGTTCTTCCTCTTGCTGTTAAACAGAACAGAGCCATCGATTTGACTTACAGCCCGGCAGGACTTTTGATTGAATATAACATCATAACCCTTGTCAGTAATTGACTTATAGACAATAAGTTATGTGTTAAGCCGTCTACCAAGAACACATTATCAATGCATGGACTACTATCTACACAAATAGTACCAGTACCAACAATTTTACCCTTTTCATTTCCTCCAAAGCCAACTTCGCCTCCAGGCTTAAGTTTCAGCTCTCGGAACATACGCCTTTCTCCCGTCATGTGACGCGAGCATCCACTGTCCAGATACCATGATTGGTGTTTCAGTGGAGCTATCAAGGATATCTGCAACATAGATAATCTTGTCCTTAGGTACCCACTTTCTGGGTCCTCTCTTGTTAGTTACCCCAGAGGTTCTGATCACCTTGGGTGTCTCAACATGATATTTTAAAGGAATATTTGCATGATATTTAGTCATAGAGAAGGATCCCTTTTTAAGAGGGTTTTTAGCAACTTTAGCAGGTACAGGATCAGGCAATATGGTACCAGAGGGAACAAAGCATTCATACAAGGATTTAGCTTTAGACACAGAGGGCTCATTTCTAATTGGTTTAGAATAGCCAATGCCATGCATTCCATTTCTGCTTACGCCATAGATCATTGAAGCCATTAAGCTTCTATCCACGCTTTTAGCTAGGAATCTTTGAAAAGACTTTTCATACTTAGATTCATTTCTACAATCAGAGGCATCACAGGCAACAATTTCTTCTAACTTAGCAATCTGGTTCTTAAGCACAGAGTTAGAATTGATCAAGGCATGATTATCATTTTTCAAATCAGAAATAATTTTCTCATGTTCAGAAGGAGTCTTGGAAACAGCAGATAAGTTCTTTTTCAGCTTCTTATGCTTAGACAATAAGGAGTTATACTTATCCATGATATCAGACAATGCATGTTTCAGTTCAGAGGTAGAGAAAGAAGCGAATACCTCATTTTCATCGTCCGAGTTAGGATTTCCTTCTGATTCTGAGTCAGAGTCAACAGCTCCCTTTGACTCTGCTTCCTTGTCCTTGACAATAGCCATGAGTCCTTGGACTTCACCATCAGAGTCAACATCCTCTGACTCTGATTCATCAAATGTCACCATCAGACTCTTCTTTGTCTTGAAGTGCTTCTTTGCTTCTTTCCTTCTTCAATTTTGGACAGTCACTTTTGTAGTGCCCTGATTCTTTGCACTCAAAGCATGTGACTTCCTTAAGTGAGGACTTCTTCTGACCTGAGGATTCAGACTTTCCTCTTGCCTTTCCAGAGCCTTTGTATTTGCTCTGCCTGTGCTTCCAGATGCGATTGAGTCTCTTGGAGATCAGAGTCAGCTCATCTTCATCAGAATCTTCTGATGCTTCTTCAGATTCCTCTTCTTCAGCTTGAAGAGCTTTTGACTTCTCAACCTTAACCTTTTCAGATTTAGACTTCAAGGCTATGGACTTTTTCCTCAGATCTTGCATCTCTGAGCGCTTCAGCTCATGGCATTTCAAAATGCTGATGAGTTCTTCTAAACTCATATTCTCAACGTCTCTCGTGAGCTCTATTGAAGTCACTAAAGGCATCCAACTTTCAGGAAGACACCTGATGACCCTTATGACATGATCTTTTGTTGTGTAGCTCTTGTTGAGAGGTCGTATGCCAGCTACAAGCAACTGAAATCTGGAGAACATTTCTTCAATGGACTCATTTGGCTCCATGATGAAGGATTCATACTTTTGGATCAAAGACAATGCCTTTGACTCTTTGACTTTCTTGTTTCCTTCATGAGACATCTTCAGAGATTCGAAAATGCCTTTCGCAAACTCACGATCTGTAATCTTCTGGTACTCTTCATAGGAAATAGCACTTAGAAGAATTGCTCTTGCTTTGTGATGTTGTGAGTACAGCTTCTTTTGATCTGCAGTCATCTCTGACCTTGGAATCTTCTTGCCATCTGCATCAACTGGACGCTCGTAGCCATCCACAATAATATCCCAGAGATCTGCATCGAAACCCAGAAAGAAACTTTCCAGTCTATCTTTCCAATATTCGAACCTTTGACCGTCGAACATAGGAGGCTTTGCATTGTAACCATCTCTTTGAGTTTCACTGGTGGTGGCAGCCATTGTTTTTCACACCGGCCCGGATCACTGAACACTGTTAGGTGTGGTAATCAGAACTTGCGCTCTGATACCAATTGAAGTTATGAAAAACGGTAGAAAGGGGGGGGGTTTTGAATAACGTTTTCAGTATAAAACTTCCACCTTAAAGATTTTGACAAATCTTTCGAGAACTTAAGTGCTAAAGATAAGAGATAGAAAAGCACACAAGGATTTTATCCTGGTTCACTTGATAATCACTCAAGCTACTCCAGTCCACCCGTTAAGGTGATTTCTTCCTTCTTAGAATGAAGGCAATCCACTAATCAGGTAAGAGTTACAACTGCACTTGAAACCTACAAGTGACTAACAATTACACTGACTTAGCTCACACTAAGATTCACTCTCTTAGTCTTCTCTAGGATCCGATCAACCTTGATCTCCTAAAGGAACTAAACAAACTGTTTATCAAAGAATTGTTTACAAGAGATTTGCTTCTAAAAAGCTAATAGTAAACTCAATGAATTTTCGGATGAAAGAAAGCTTAGAAGAATTTAAGTTTGTCTTGCGCGTATGTAAATGCTTCTAGCCGCTTTTTTCAGTCTTCAGCCTCTTTATATACTCCAAGGATTAGGGTTGAGCGTTGCATGGGAAATGCTACCGTTGGAGGGCAGTTCTGGAAAATCCAGCTTCTGCTGTGTCTGAGACTGTTAGGTAGGTCGTCAGGAAGGTACAGTTGCTTTTGTACTTGGATAGCGACTTGACCTTTAAACCTAGGAGACTTCTGATCAGGGGAATGCTTCATATTGGAACTTGTGAAGCCGGTTGATCAGAGTCAGAGGGAAAGCCAGATCCTCTGACCATTGTTTCTTCTGATTCTGAACTCAGAGGGAAGAACGTGCTCTTCAGAGTATCTTGCTTCTGGACATCAGAGTTTCCACTATTCAGCTTCTGGATCTTCAGAGTCTTCTACACCATCAGAATATCTGAGCCTTCAGTGTTTCTTGGTTATCAGACTTTCTGGATCTTCAGAGCTTCTAGTGACTGAGTCCACATCAGAGTTTGAATAACTTCAGAACTTCTGAAGCTTTTCCACTGTTCATACTGAACATGGTGAATGCGAAAGCGTTGCTTGGGTTGCTCTTTATACACAGTGCTTCTGATTTGTGTGAGATTGAGTTGAGGTCAGAGCCTGTAAATAGCACACTCAGAAAAACACGTTAGAGTACCACAATTGTTCATATCAAAAGGTTAACTTGTAATCATCAAACATAGAGTTGTACTACTAGATCAAAACTTGATCTTACATCGGCCACTTTGTGCAATCTCGATTTTTCTTCGATCAAACTTGGTTCCTATGCTTTCATAAGCCGTAACTTATTCTGAACTCGGAAAAATTATCGGATCAAAAACTGTCGCAGGGGTATTTTGGTCATGATTTTTAACTTAGAAATTTCAAAACTGAAATCCCAAAAACCAAATTTTGCAGGGACGTTACTAACGACGTTTATGACAACTAATCCTACTAACACTAAGCTAAGGCGATAGTTTTTAGCCTAAAGGTTGAAGCTTTACCTCAAAAACTCCAAAAATGGGTATTTAAGGCTAAAATTGATTCCGGCGGAATTCCGGCGACATAACGGAAAATCTAACCCGGCAGAAGTGATCTTGGGCGCATAAGGAAGAGGTTTAGAATCAGAAATGAAAGGTTCAGGATAGTTTTTCAAAAACCCATAAACTATCCGCTCAGAAAACTCTACAGAAAAGCTATGGAAAAAGCGATCAGAGGTAAGGATTAGCGACTATACCTCGAAGCCTTGAAGCAGCAACTAACGGATCAACGATCAAGCAAGAAATGAAGAAAATCTTCTCCTCCTCCTCTCCTCTCAAACTCGCGGCCTTGGTGGGTAGAAAATGGTGGAGTTTTGTGATTTCTTCTCACTTGCTTGCTATATATAGAAGATGGCAAATCGCGGGAAAATGAAAGTTTCGCGATTCTGATTTTTCCGGCGTCATTCTCCATGAATTCTAAGATAGGTTTTGGCGAAAGAATTCC